>NW_020652193.1:0-240233 GCF_003573695.1 Papaver somniferum | reverse complement strand
TATCCTTGTATTCATCACCTCCTTCAACAGTAGAGGAACGACCCGCAGGCATGTGAACTATGACTTTGATATCATCACCCCGGTATTCTCTAGTCAACGTTACCGTTTGCTTTCCTGGTTTATCTTCAATTTTGAAGGGAAAATCACTTGGTGTCTGCACAACACCTAACAAACACATAAGACATCGCATTTGATCATCTCCGTGCTGTATACAGATCTTGATTACAGCTTAATAACTATTGCAAAGCAGTTCTGGTGTTCAACACTCACTTTAACTCTATATGAGGAGATATAATTGGAGTTTCACATCTACTGGTGTAGGCTACACAGGAAAGCTTAACACTAGGACATCACAAGAGTATCTCTGATAAATCAAACTAGATACATCTAAGGCTGCTTGATTTGGGCACAGTAAGGATGGAAAAATAAATTGCAGACAGTAGGTGGAAAAATTGGAATGAGTAGATGTTCAAATTATGTGTGTTTGTTGGACCCTAAACATCAATCGATAGAATCGAGCAGAAAAATTAAGGAAAGAACATACCTTGTGAAGAAGATCTTCAGATTTCACCTGAGCACGTATGATTTGATCGGAACTGGATGGTCCCTTATTATTCTCAGAGAGAGAAGAGAACAACTTAAGATTTAGAGGTCGATCTTGTTTATAAATTAGACTATGGCTTATGTTGTTCTTCAATTGCGGGTTGCTGAAGATGGATGAAGAACTGCTGTAATTTCTAAGAGGCGTCTTCCTCGTATATGCCAGTAACACTGGGGTTAAAGATGAAGCATCTTTCATGATGATTCTCGCCATTCTAATAATTAATTTGCAGCAACAGAAGAAATCTCCGTCCACGGGTTACGGGGGAGTTTGATTTTGAGAAGAGAATTTAGGGATTTGGTTTTTGAAGAGAATTTCTACTTGCTCAACGTATGGATCTGGATCTCCTTTGTTGAGTTCGTCAGGCCCAATGAAATTTCATTTAATGGATACGGTTATTAGGACCACTTTATATTTGGGTCGAACTTAACAAGAGCTCATCTTTTTATGGATACGGTGTGGCAAGGGTTAATTTATTATAAAAACAAGTTTTACCCTCAAATATTGTACATTTTTGTGGAGTAATAATTAGGTAAACCAAGAGAAAAGAGAAAGGGGAACTTTTAATTGATAAAAGAGGAAGAAGACATAATACATAGGTATAATATTCTTTATATACATAAGAGGAGAAAGCCCTAGTTATCTAATGGACCGCACATCCATGGGCCGTAGGCCCTATAACACTCCCCCTTGTGCGGTTCAAAAGTGGAACTCCAAATGTGTTGCCTCATTAAAACCTTGACAAGGAAAATCCGATGGGACAAAACCTTGAAGAAGGGAAAAGAGTACAACGTGTTGAGTCCTAGTAAAGTTGCTCCATAAAGCTGACCACTTCTCTTGTTGCTTCAGAAATTCCTAGAATAGAAAAACCCTGTGGGAAAAGAAAACATTAATCGAGAAATTATAATTTTGGGTCGTCTCATTTACTTAGTCCAATACTTTTTACGTGTTTTTCAAATAAGGACTTAGAAAGTGACTTAGTAAATAAGTCTGTCACATTCTCACCAGGCGGTACTTTGCTGACTTTAATATTTAAGAGACATTGTTGTTGCTGATTGTAAAAGAACTTTGGTGAAATATGTTTCGTATTATCACCCTTGATATATCCTTGCTTCATCTGTTCAATACAAGCTGCATTATCTTCATAAATGCATGTCGCCTCTTTAGTGGTAGAATTCAAACCACTTTTCCCTCGAATATGTGTAATGATATACTTTAACCATATACACTCACGAAATGCCTCATGTAAGGAAATGATCTCTGAGTGGTTCGTGGAGGTAGCCACAAGAGTTTACTTGGTCGATCGCCAGGATATTGCTGTGTTTCCTATGGTAAATATATAACCGGTTTGGGATCGAGCTTTATGTGGGTCTGAAAGGTACCCAGCATCAGCAAAACCAACCAAAACATTATTTGGGGTTTCAGTGTAGGGAGTTGTCTTAGCATTCCTCCTTTTGTCCTCATAGGGATAAAATAAACCCATGTCAATGGTTCCTTTAAGGTATCTAAATACATTCTTTATACCATTCCAATGACGCTACGTTGGCGCAGAGCTATATCTAGCTAACAAGTTCACTGAGAATGAAATGTCTGGTCGAGTACATTGTGCTAAGTACAATAATGCGCCTATTGCACTTAGTTAAGGAGTTTCAGCTCCTAATACTTCTTCGTCATCTTGCTTAGGACGAAATGGATCCTTATTCACATCTAAGCTTCGACCGATCATGGGAGTGCTAGCGGGGTGCACCGTGTCCATATTAAATTGCCTGAGTATCTTATGGACATATGTAGACTGGTGGATTAATATTCCAGAGGTTCGGTGTTCTAGTTCAATTCCTAGACAAAACCGAGTTTTCCCGAGATCTTTAATCTCAAACTCAGATTTCAGATAACTAGTGGTTTCTCTCATTTCATCAAGAGTGCCTATTATGTTCATATCATCAACATAAGCAACTATAATTGCAAATCCGTTGGTGATAACTCCACCTATGCTTCTTGCATTGTTTGACGAGTGTGTGGATCACCACGTAAGCACGAGAGACCAACCTTTACAAAGTGCATTATCTCTTTCTTCACAGCATCCGTTGGTGCTTCAAGGCACTCGTCTAAGATGTCTTTCAGCATTGTATTTTTTACCAGACCATTCGAAGTTGAAGACGACGTTTGAAGGAGCTCAAGAGAGAGTAGTGTGATAATCTCAGATGGGTGTCTACCGTGTAGTACTTCCAGCAGAAGTACTCCAAAGCTATAAACATCACATTTCTCGGTTACCTTCATTGTATAGGCAAGTTCTGTAACAACAATTCGTTAGTAACGGAAGAAAATACGAAATTAATGTGAAACTTATTCACATTCAAAATCCTAGTAGAAATCAGTAAATATTAAATCTGGCATAGGAATTGTACCTGGAGCAACATATCCGTATGTTCCTGCAACTGATGTCCAATTGGATGAGTCTGGCTTCAAAATCCTTGCGGTACCAAAATCGGAAACACGAGCTTCATATTCGAAATCCAATAAGACATTGTTGCTAGATATGTCCCTATGAACTATTGCTGGAATGCAATCATGGTGCATGTAAGCAAGCGCGTCAGCTGTTCCCTTGATGAATCTTAGCCTCTTTATCCAATCGAACTCTACCGCCTGTTCCGCATCGCATAAAATCTTTTTCAAACTCCCCCTCTCTACAAACTCATAAATCAAGAATGAGATTTGTCGCTCTATGCTGGAGCAGAAACCAAAGAGTTTTACAATGTTCTTATGCCGGATTTCAGTCAATGCTTGAACTTCGCTTTCAAAAGATTTAAGATCAAGTGTTTCAGAATCTTCATCTGACGAGTGAAGCTTCTTCACAGCAACAACCTGACCTGTCGATAGCTTCGCCTTGAAGACGCTCCCATATCCTCCCGCCCCAATGCAATATTTGGTATCAAAGTTTTCCGTTGCTTCAATTATTTCTTCAAACACCAGCTTCCCATCATAATTCTCTACCGAGAATATGTTTCTTCTTGTGTTTACAGTTGTTGGTTGATCTGCCTTCTCGAGATTTCTTATGACTAATTTTTTTCGCAAGCAAAAATAGATAGCAAAAAATGTGAACAAAAGAAACAAGGAACCTAACAGAGGAACTAGAATCATCACAGCAAGTCTTGGTTTGGATTTATTTCTTCTGTTGATAACATACGATTTACATGGCTTAAAACCTCCAGAGTGATTACCACATAAGCAACTGTTGTTCTTCAATGCATTGAAGGGAGCATCATTAAAGGCCTTGATGTTTGGAATAGGACCAATCAATTCATTGTATGAAATATCGACACTGGTCAAGCTAAGCATTTCAACAAATGAAGAAGGAATCGGACCTGAAAGCTTGTTGTGGGACAAATTTAGTTTTTCCAGTTTGTTTAGTTTTCCAAAATCTGATGGTATTTCTCCACTCAACTCATTATGACTGAGATCCAATTCGATTTGTAACGAAATCAAATTTCCAATCACAACTGGAATGCTTCCGTTCAAACGGTTTCTACCCAAATCCAATTCGAGCAAATTTGAACATTCTCCAAGTTGTTTGGGTATTGGTCCAGTAAGCTGATTCCCGAATAGATAGAGGTATTGCAGGGTGGGTAACATTCCATCGCTCAAATTGCATAAACAGGTGGGGATATCACCATTGAGATTGTTTGTATGCATAATAAATTGAACAAGAGATCTTAGTCTTCCAATGTCACGAGGAATGGCACCAGAGAGTTGATTTTGGTGAAGGTCCAAAACATTAAGGTTCCTAAGATTGCATATAGAAGAAGGGATTGGACCAGTGAGAAAGTTTGCCGACAAATCTAAGTCTGTAATAGAACTTAGTTCTCCGATTTCTTGAGGAATGGTTCCAGAAAGTTGAGAGGCCTAATCTTTTTAGGTTCCTAATATTACATAAAGAAGTAGGGATTGGACCAACCAGATTGTTTGTAGACAATACAAGTTTGGTAAGAGATGTTAATCTTCCGATTTCCCGAGGAATTCGACCAGATAATTTATTTTCAACAAGGTGCAGAATGCTTAGGATGCTAAGGTTACATATCGAAGTAGGGATTTGACCAACCAGATTGTTTATAGACAATTCAAGGCCAGCAAGAGATGTTAATCTTCCGATTTCCCAAGGAATTTGACCAGAAAGTTTATTTATATGAAGGTCTAGAGTTTCTAGGTTGTTGAGGTTACATATAGAAGTAGGGATTGGACCAACCAGATTGTTTGTAGACAATACAAGGTCTGTAAGAGACGTTAACTTTCCGATTTCTTGAGGAATGGTACCAGATAGTTGATTTTGAAAAAGATACAAAAATTTTAAGTTGCGAAGGTTACATATCGAAGTAGAGATTGGACCAACCAGATTGTTTGTAGCCAATTCAAGTTTGGTAAGAGATGTTAATTTTCCGATTTCCCGAGGAATGTGACCAGATAGTTTATTTTCAAACAGATACAGGTTGTTTAGGTTGCTCATATTACATAAAGATACGGGGATTAGACGTGTAAGATTGTTTGTGGACAATGAAAAATCAGTAAGGGACCTTAACTTTCCGATATCCGGAGGGATGTCTCCAGAAAGTTGGTTTCGGTAAAGGTATAAAAAGTGTAGTTTGCTCAGATTAGATATAGAAGTAGGGATTGAGCCACTAATTTGATTTCCAGAAATGTCTAACAAACTCAGACTTGTGAGAAATCTAATTTCTTCTGGAATATGTTCAGAAAATATATTCATAGAAAGATTAAGGTAGGTAAGTTTTGTAAGGTCACCAATCTGAGATGGGATGGACCCGAAGAGTTGGTTGTCGCTCAAATCAAGATGAACGCAGTTGGCGAAAGATGATAAGTTTAAATTCTGAAGCGTACCTTGTAAATTTGAACTAGTCAAATTCAATACAGTGACACTTCCTTGATTGTTACAAGAGAGACCGCGCCATTTACATGGATTTGTTGTATTGGCAGTGGAACTTCTCCTCCAAGAACGGAGGAAAGACTGAGTTTGGTTACCAAGGGTTGACTTCCATTTCAAAAGAGACTCTATTTCTTCTCCTACTGGATTCAAGTGTTTTCGATGAATTAATGAAGACGATGAATCAAAAGAAAAAACACCAACATTGTACAGTGAAACCAAAAACAAAACCAATATTAGTTGTAACAATATTTTTGGAAATTGAAAGACAAATGGAAGATGAATCAAGTCTTCAAAGGGGGTGTACTATATATATATATATAACAACATAGTTATGATTGGATCTTATCTTGGTTTGTGGTTGTCCATACACACGGAGTCTGGATGATCCTGTAAAAATCTTTACAAAGTTTGTTTTGGACATCCCCTGTTTGTACGTCATTCGTTGGAAAATGACCATTCAGAAAACCATATAGCCACAAATTTTAAAATGACAAGATCAGCAGAGGTCCAAGTGGTTTCACAAAATTGGGTAAAAAGTCCAACATCAATAATTCCCGGGTGAAAAAAGACATTTAAATTTTGATACTGTTTTAATGGACAAAAGTTCAAAAATAATCAGGATGTAAACAGTTTTATCTTACCCATTTTCAAATACTCTTTTTATATTTAATTTACATCAGGATGCATCCAGTTTCATCCTTGCTATTATTTAAGTTTAAGTCAGGATGAATCCAGTTTCATCCTGGCTATTTTCTTGGTGTCCATTTCACCCGTACTAATTTTTATTTTTACATTTGAACCATGTTTTAAAAATATTTGAACAAATGACCTATTTTCCAAAAGTTCCTTTCCATGTTACCCCACCTATCAATTTTTTTGGCCCCACCACTGATGACGGGCGACAAGGTTTACTTATATTGTTGTCTGCTGGGTTGCACAGACGCTCCATCTCTTGAGCCGTGTCCGCATCAGACTCGCGTCGGACACTTGACGCGAATGGTATGCTGACACGACGCGTGTCCGACACACTGATTTGCGCGTCCTGCGCGCGTCTGGTTTGGACGCACCGATGACGCGTGTCCGACGCGTTTTTTTTCTTTCATTTTCATTTAAAATTCTTCCTTTATTTTTACTATTATTAACCAAATAAAGAAAGATATCGTTAGATTAATAATTTAGGTCATTATTAGGGTTTTGTAATTGGAAATGACGTTATGTATACCCTTAATAGGGCATGTGTTTTTTTAAGAATGCATTTTGATAGTGTCATGTGTTTAATAGTGACTGATTGTTTGACATTCGGCGTGAATAACAAATGATATCTTATTTTCTTTTGAAATTTATAACATGTAACACCATTTTCTAATTTTTAGGATCGAAATACTTGACTTTACTGTATAAATACACGATTATATATATAAATAAAATATGTATGTATGTGTCCGTGTCCTAGTTTTTTGAGAATTTTGTAATGTCCGTGTCCGCATCGTGTCGTGTCCGCGTCTACACGTCCGCATCTATACAACCCAGGTTGTCTGGTGAAAGATTTCATTTGGAGTCAACTTTAAAGCTATCAACGATACTACAGTTACAATGTCTTGTGGCTGAGTGTAACTAGGATCTTATCATAACTTACTTATGCATGTCCACAAGCATGATATTTAGCATCCCGCAAAACTTTCAAACTTCCACGCAAGGGACGGTGCCAAGAATCATGGAAAGGGGTGCAAAAAATTATCATGGGTGCAATCAAAAATTTTGGGGGTGTAAAAATGTAGACATTCCTTAGCTTACTAGTTTGCTACGGTAGAAACTCTTTATATTAATATATTTTTCTAATCTTATCATAACTTACTTATGCATCTCTTTAAAATAATAACATTTGATAATTCAAACTAGGCTTGCACAAGTTAAAATTTAATTCGCTAAATTAATAATTTTTCTAAATTAATAGATTTCTCTGGTCCGAGGGTTATTAATTTAAAGAGTTTCTACTGTAGTTGGAAAACTCTCTTATGTAAACATTCCTCCAGTATACAGTTCGTTTTTAACTTCGAAAGAGAAAGTGATTAGTATTTTGTACATGATATAATTTCCATTCGGAGCTCAAATGACAACAGAGAAGTTTCAGATTTCGGGTAAAGATGATTGGTCTTCGGGGTTGAGTTCCCGCATCCGAACCCACATTTACAACCCGTCCAAATTCCACACATACATTATGTCCCTACACAATGAAAACTTACAGGGGGGTTCCACGAGTGAGTTGGAGGGAGTTTAATGTATTTTGAATTTTGGGGAGTTTGAGGAGTGTAAGAGAGTATAGGGAGTTTGAGAGAGTTTGGTGTTTTGAGTGTAGGGAGTTTGAGAGACTCTCTCAAAATCTCTTCTTTTTTGAGAGATTTGGAGTGAGGTAAAAATACATTAAAAACTTCCTAGAACTCCCTAGAACTCCTCCAAAAAAACCAACTCCTTAGCGTTCTGATTTTTACGATTAACAGGGAGTTTAAGAGTTTCTTTCAAACTCCCCCACGACTAACAAGGTTTTCTAGGGAGTTTGGGAGACTCTTCCAAACTCTTCTACGACTAACGGGGATTTTGAGAGACTCCCTCGAACTCCCCAATAACTAATGGAAAAAAAACCAACTACACTGAACTCCCCCAACTCCATTGACGACTAACACCCTGTTAGAATCTTAGATTAGATTGGAAAATCAAAAAAAAGGAAAAAGAAAAATTTTGTTTCTGAATCGGTCTACCGAAAATTCCCGCTGCAAATTCTTCCACGGCATATAAAGAATTGAAATCTACAAAGATCACAAGCTAAAAACGGTTTCAGGTACCTCAAAACTTTTTGACTTACAACCACTTACAGCTGTTACAGAGAAAATGACCTAAATCTAAAGAAATCGAAAGGTATGGGCTTTTAACCAATATCCTTGCTGATTCTACTGTGATAAAAAGTGATAAAATGTAATTTGTATCCTAAATTTAAAAGTAAATGGGTGATTTTGAGTTAAAAAGAAAAGAAGAAAGATATTGGGTTGATCAATTCCTGTTTGATAAAATGCCTCAAAGAACAAATTATCATCTGCCTCAAATCTGATTGTAGTTTTAGGAATATGAAGAAGTTTAGATTCGTGGGTTATGTTTATATAATATATAGAGTAATCACCAAATACATCCAGCAATAGATTTTTTGTTTCATTTCAATGATGGGAAACGTTGTAATGAACATTTTGGACTTCCGGTTTTCTAATAGGTTTGCTTGTCCTGTACCAGGGGACTTGCCAAAGCATTTGTGCGGGGGTTTCTTCTTTCTAGAGATTGTGTTGTCATTGCTTCCAGCAGGTGCCAGTTCAACCATTTATTTTTTTCTACAAGACTGCACTAGATGCTAGATAAATATGACAATTCAATATGAAACTTTGAACCCTAGATTCTTGTGCAATAGCTAGAGTAGGAAGCTTACTTTAGCTAGGGTGAAGCAGAAAGTTAGTCGATTGTTCGGAATTCTGTGCAGTTACTTGCATTAACAGGGCCAATCTGTGGTATTTATTCATACTAACCATGGTACGTATTGGATTTAGTGTATAAATTGAGACCTGCAATTTGGGTTTAAAGCATATAATGTCTACCTCAAAATGAGGATGCATGATCCACATGAATGCTAGAAAAATGAGAGTGACAATTGGTAATCTGCAATTTTCAGGCTTCAATCCAACCCGCGGTATGTTAAGTGTTCATTTTGTAACATTGATTGAATTTGAATGTCTAAAATCGTCTCTCTTACTCTGTCCGTTCTTCATTATCTAATATGTATATTGTGTTTTCTTATTATTCTATTTTTTTGCAGGTATTACTTGTGTTGGTTTGTAATCGAATACCGGGAAAAGAGCATAATAAAATCTACACCCCATAAGCCATCCCAATTCTAAAAAGCTATGGCTTCACTCAGAAAGTTCTCTATCATTGTTTTCATTGGTTTTATGTTGATTCTTACAAATTTACGTATTTTTTGTTATATGGATTCTTAATTAGCTTATACGGAGTATTTCATTTTATATTCTGTTTATGATTTTGATTCAACTCTTAACAATTTTAGTAGTATAATTTGATTGTGTGTTTATTTATACGTGAGTTTTAAGAATATTTATGTTTATGTGAATGTAGATGTATCCCCGCCACATGATTCTCATGTGCTGAACCTAAAATGCAAGGAAACGCAGGAGTGTGTTGCTCCATGCCGGGATCAATATTCTGCACCTGGTAGCTGTTTTCTTTTACCACCATCATTTGGAGGACTGCGCCATTGCTGCTGCGAATTAATTCTGCGAAGTTAGAAAACTAGTTCGAGTTGGAATATGTCTAATCTGCGAAATTAGTCTGTGAGGATTCATCACAAGCGTAGAAGCTACCCGACTACTGCAGTTGGCCTTAACTCTGGCTCTTTACTAACATTTCTACCCAGTTTTTCTCTGCTTTTGAACATCTTTTCTATTAATTAACAAAACCATTGCATTAAGTGGTTAACTAGTGTTTTGTACATGATAATATGTATAACCTGCTTCCATTCAGAGATCAAATGATAAATTTTTAACATGACATAGAAATTTGAATATGATTTGGTTACACCAGCATTCTTACGCCAATCAGTAGGTTGGCAAAACTAAAGTTTGGAAGAACGGGAAGTTCATATGGAAGCTCAATTCTTTGTCTAGTTTTATTGGTAATTTAGCCAGAGGGAAATAGTATCCCTTCCGACGATATGAGGAAGACTGTAGAGAAAATCACAAAAGTTGTGAAATCGATATAGTCCGACTTGTATAGGTACAGCCGTCCAGATCATATAGCAAGTACAAGATGAGATTTTGAATGTAATACTACTTTGGCTCGGAATAGTTCTTATACAATATTCGAAACAAGAACTTAATGGTTTTGACGGAAAAAAAATAAAAGGTTCTTAGTTGCACTTAATGGTCATGGAAGAAACAAGTGAAATGATTACATGCAGAAGATTTAGTTGCACTTGCACATAATTCTTAGAAATCCCCCATCAATAGATCACCCAATGTAACCGTTTCAAAGGGCTTCTCAAAAGATGTCCTGATCTGAGCTGACCGTGATAACTCCACCGATATTTCTTGCATTGTTGGACGAGTATGTGGATCACCACGTAAGCATGAGAGTGCAACCTTCACAAAGTACATTATCTCTTTCTTCACAACATCCGTTGGTGCTTCAAGGCACTCATCTAAAATGTCTTTGAGCATTATATTTTTCCCCGGAACATTCAAAGTTGAAGACAACGATGGAAGGAGCTCAGGAGAGAGTAATGTGATAATCTCAGATGGGTGCCTACCGTGTAGTACTTCTAGCGCGAGTACTCCAAAGCTATAAACATCACACTTCTCGGTTACCTTCGTTGTATAGGCCAGTTCTGCAACAACATTAATCATTAGTAACAAAAGAAATTAAAGAGAAAGGGATGTGAAATATTTAGTAGATAGCAATAAGTATTAAACTTGATATTACAATAAATTGTAGTACCTGGAGCAACATATCCAAACGTTCCTGCAAGTGATGTCCAGTTAGATGAATCAGGCTTCAAAATCCTTGCGGTACCGAAATCAGAAACACAAGCTTCATATTCGAAATCCAACAAGACATTGTTGCTAGATATGTCCCTATGAACTATTGCTGGTATGCAATCATGGTGCATGTAAGCAAGTGCATCGGCACTTCCCTTGATGAATCTTATCCTCTTTATCCAATCAAAATCTACTGCTTGTTCCCCATCGCATAAAATCTTTTTCAGACTCCCCCTCTCTACAAACTCATAAACCAAGAATGAGAGTTGTCGCTCTACGTTAGAGTAGAAACCCAAGAGTTTTACAATGTTCTTATGCCGGATTTCAGTCAATGCTTGAACTTCGCTTTCAAAAGATTTGATATCAACTATTTCAGAATCTTCATCTGACGAATGAAGCTTTTTGACTGCTACAACCTGACCTGTCGACAGCTCTGCCTTGTAGACACTTCCATAACCTCCAGCCCCAATGCAGTATTTGTTATTAAAATTTTCCGTTGCTTCAATTATTTCTTCAAAGACAAGTTTCCCATCATAATCTTGTACCGCGAATATGTTTCTTCTTGGGTTTGTAGCTGTGGGTTGATCTGTCTGCGCGAGTTTTCTTCCTAGTCTTTTTCGCAGAAAAAAAAAGATAGCAAGGAATGTGAACAGAAGAAACAGCGAACCAAACAGAGGAACTAGAATTATCACCGCAAGTCTTGGTTTCGCCTTTTTTATTCCAATTACAATCGAGGAATAACATGGTTTAAAACCTCCAGAGTGATTACCACATAAATCACTGTTGTTCTTCAATGCATTGAAGGGAGCATCCTTAAAGGCCTTGATGTTTGGAATAGGACCACTCAACTGATTGTACGAAATATCGACAGTCGTTAAGCTAAGCATTTCATCAAAAGAAGAAGGAATTGAACCAGAAAGCTTGTTGTGGGACAAATTTAATTTAATCAGTTTGTTTAGTTTTCCGAAGTCTGATGGTATTTCTCCAGTCAACTCATTTTGACTAAGATCCAGTTTGATCTGTAATGAGATCAAGTTTCCCATTGTGAGTGGGATGCTTTCGTTCAAACTATTTCTACTCAAATCCAAGGAGAGTAGATTTGAACATTCTCCAAGCTGTTCAGGTATTGGTCCGGTAAGCTTATTATTTGATATGTCCATATACTGCAAGGTTGGTAACCTTCCAGTAGTCAGATTACATAAAAAAGCAGGGATTGGACCAATGAGATTATTTGTGGACAATCTAATGGAAACAAGAGACGTTAGCTTTCCGATATCTTTAGGAATAGTACCAGAAAGTTGATTATGTCGAAGGTATAGTTTGTGTAGGTTAGTAAGATTGCATAAAGAAGAAGGGATTGGATCACTAAGATAGTTTGTCGATGATTGAATGTCAATAAGAGAACTTAGTTTTCCGATCTCTTTAGGAATTGGACCAGAAAGTTTATTTTCATGAAGGTACAAGGTATTTAGGTTGCTTATATTACACAAAGAATTAGGAATTGAACCTGTTAAATTGTTGATGGACAGTTGTAATTCAGTAAGTGATCTTAGCCTTCCGATTTCTTGAGGAATTGGACCAGAAAGTTGATTTTCATAAAGGACTAGAAATTTTAAGTTGCTCAAATTACTTAAAGAAATAGGAATAGGACCATTGAGATTGTTTGCGGATAAATCTATGTTAACAAGAGATCTTAGCTTTCCAATTTCTTGAGGAATGTAACCGGACAGTTTGTTTTCATATAGGTATAAAGCACTAAGGTTCCTAAGGTTACCAATAGAAGTAGGGATTGGACCATTGAGATTGTTTGTGCCCAAATGCAAGTTTATAAGAGACCTTAGCTTTCCGATTTCTTGAGGAATTGAACTGGATAATTTATTTGCATGAAGATATAGAATGTCTAGGTTCCGAAGGTTACATATAGAAGTAGGGATCCAACCGACGAGATTGTTTCGAGACAATTCCAAATCGATAAGAGACCTTAGATTCCCAATTTCTTTAGGAATGGTGCCAGAAAGTTGATTTCCAAAAAGATGCAGGGTGTTTAGGTTGCTCATATTACATAAAGATGTAGGGATTGGACCGGTGAGCTTGTTTTCCGACAATGAAAACTCAATAAGTGATCTCAACTTTGCGATATCTTGAGGTATAGTACCAGAAAGTTTATTTTCAGAAAGGTACAAAGTGTGTAAGTTGCTCAGATTAGATATTGAAGCAGGAATTGGACCGCTAATTTGATTTTCAGAAATGTCTAACTTACTTATGCTTGTAAGGAATCCTATTTCTAATGGAAGATGTCCAGAAAATTTATTAATAGAAAGATCAAGGTAGGTGAGTCTTGAAAGCTTACCAACTTGAGAGGGAATGACTCCGAAGAGCTTGTTGTCACTCAAGTCAAGACTAACGCAGCTGGGTAAAGATGAGAAGTTGAAACTATGGAGTGTACCATGTAAATTTGAACTAGCTAAATTTATTTCCTTAACACTTCCGTTGTTGTGACAAGTAATTCCGTACCACTTGCAAGGACTTGTTGAACTTTTCTTCCAAGAACGGAGGAATGAGCGAGATCGGTTACCAAGGGTTGATTTCCATTTCAAAAGAGACGCTACTTCTTCTCCTACTACATGTAACTGCTTTCTATGACTTAAAGAAGACGAGGGATCAAAAGAAGAAACACCGCTATTGTACAATGAAACCAAAAACAATGCAAATATTACTTGAAACAACATTTTTTTAGAGATTCAAAGATAGTAGCAAGCAGATGAACCATGACTTCAAATGGGGTGTGCTATATATATACACTAACACAACATTTTTATTTATATTTTACTAAAAGACTTCATTTAAAGTCTACTTTAAATTTCTTGCTATTTGACAAGATATGCCTAACCTCAAGATGATCAAATGGGTTCGGACGTTGTCAAAGAATTTTGGCCTGTAACCGGTCATTATCGAGTATGCCTTACGTTTCCAAGAGAAAGTGAGGAAATATGCACACATAACAGAGAAAAAAAGTCCCTCTGAGCTAATATCTTCTAAACCATGACTAGGAAAAAAGCAATTAAGCAACAGAAACGATACATGACCACTACTAACCCATGAAAACAACCTCAACTTCCACTAGTGAGAGTCATAAAATTTCTACTTCCAATTTTCAATAAATTTTTCCAACCGAGAATCTTGATGTCATTGATAGAAAAGCACACCGAAAGAACAATTTTTATGGACTTCCCAGTCTATACGTGTTTTGTTGGAAAATTAAGGCCTGGGTATGAAAGAGAAACGGCTCTTTATTCAGTGGTTCTGTATGAACGGCAGTTCTAAAAAAAGCTAAAAATCGTGGAGAGACACCAAATTTGTGGGCCCCACCACATAAGCAAACAGGAGGTCCCGTTTTTGTGTTTGATCGTGAGTATGTTGTTTTTACGTTGTCCAAACACACGGTTCGAATAAAAACACCAAATTTGGTTAAACCAAAATATCTAGGCAATATGTTGTCCATTTATATACTCCAAATATTACGGATGCAATAGGCTTTGAAGGGTTTGGAAGCAAATACTGAAGATAATCCTCAAAGAAAATTTTTGAGGTGCTGATATTTCAATTGCGAAGAATTCCAATAGTTTGATGAGTCTATCACGTTATGTTAAGGATCGAGCAAGAGAGAGGAGAGCATAAACGCGGAAGCATAAAAGACTACATTGATAATAATCTTGGTGTGTCAACTTTCATGGCTCAACAGCCTATTTATATTGTTCACAAACTTGACGACCACTCAAGGTACTTTCCTAACTAAGATCAAACTCTAAACATAGACACTTTCCTAATATAACTCTCACAACTTAATGTGCATATCTCCTAAATATAGACTCTCATATATTATTTCCTAATACCCTCCCTCAAGATGGAGCATGTAGATCACGAATGCCCATCTTGGACCAAAGAAATTTAACTTCGGTTTTCTTTCTTTCTTTTTTTTTGCAACGCTTTTGCGAAAAAAAAATCTTCAGATCATAGTTTAAGGACGTTTCGGTCCTCTTCGTAGTTTAAGGACATTTCGGTCCTCTTCGTAGTTTAAGGACATTACGGTCCCATCTTCGTAGTTTAAGGACATTGTGGTCCCATCTTTGTAGTTTAAGGACATTGCGGTCCCTTCTTCGGAAAAATACTTCTTGTACTCTTGTTTTCTTGGTTTCTTCGATAGAATACTTTGTGTATTCTCTCGACAACTCATAGGATTTCAACCTACTATTGTTGTTCTTTTCCTCATCACCTCTTGGTGATTTTTTTTTTCTTTTTTTTTTCTGCACAACATGAATGTTGTTTCTTCTTCTCTTGTTCCAGTCACGCTTTGTTGCGAAACCTTCACACTTTTTTTTTTTTTTTAAGATTCTCTCACAATCTTTCTCTTGTTATGCTTCTGCCACAAGCAATAACTAACACAAAGTCTGCCACACTTTGTAAGTTTTCCAAGTTTCTCTCACAAACTCTTCAATCACCATGTTTGAGCTTAATATGATACCATCATCCCTTAATTTCAAACATAACCACTCAACTTACCTTGTCATTCTAAGTTTCTAAATTCTAGTCAATTTAATCAAACCGTACCAGTCCTTTTTACTGAAATACCTTTGATCCGCCATCAAGCTGTACCAATCCTTCTTGACTGCAATACAAGCTTTGATCCTCCATCCTCATTGATTTCGAATTCTTGACTTAACCCTTTGAATCATCCACTCAACAAGTTTCTTCATCTTTTAACAAACAGCTTTCTACAACGCCTTTGCATCGAAACTGTCACACTTATGCACTGTCATAACCCTTTTTTCACGCTTAGTGTCACTAACTGTGACACTTTCTTTTGCAACAAATCTTCAGTAACACTTGTATTGCTAGATGTGACATCCTTCTGTCACACTTGTCAGATGTTTCAGTTTCTGTCACACTTGTATCAAAAACTGTGATGTATTCCCTTTTTTTTTTTTTACGGACTTCTTCTGTAACCTCCTTCTTGCATCTTCTTACCAGAACCGCACATCAACATCTCCATGAACATCAGCATCTCAGGCTCTCGCTCTACCAACCCATTACGTCTCTGAGTTTATCCTTGTCGTACACAATTACTATGTTTTTTTTTTAGTCATATGAACATCTCCATTTAAATCAACAGCTTCCACCTTTCCTGAATAATACAACGAGCTCGAATCACTTATCTTCTGGTTTACATCCGTTATAAACTCGAGCTCTCTCTGTCCAATCAATTACAGACCACCATTATCACCAGCAAACCAACAGAGACATCCATCACCAACCCAAAGCTCAATTGGAACTCGAGAATAACTCCCATCGGAAATAACTATCATCATGATCAAACACCATCAATTATTCCTCCGTTCTCTCTCCTGAGACTTCAATAGAATACATACTCTCGTCCGGTCTTGGAGCAGCAACATACGTCTTCTTTCCATAGAAACCAGCGTGATCACCACGATTTCTCGATCTCCAACTTCAGTCACCAATCATCATAACCCCATCGTTTTCTACCAACAATGCCTAATTCTTCTGTCATCTTTTCATGATTTTGAAACCGTCAGCAACAACCTATTACGGCAGCAGACTCCACGGCTTCCTTCTTGACTGGTATCTCGGCGAGTGATGTCTAAAACTTGTTCAACTAGTGAACAAGATTTAGATATCTTCTATGACTTCACGTGATAACCCTAACCGCCATCGAACCTTTCACGTGTAGCTATCTTTTTTTTTTCTTTTTTTTCTTTTTTTTTATTATTATTATTTTTATTTTTTTAACTCCATCATCAACTTCCAGTAACGTCGCAATCTTCCCTTACGTTCATCAGCTTCACTTCACCTTTGTCGCAAACAAATACTCCTTCAAATCTTTTGTATATGACAGCAGACAGCTTCACTTCACCTTTGTCGCAAACAATTTTTTTTTATGTTAATTATCATTAGAACTTTGCGTCGTTTTTTTTTTTCTTAAACCCTAAAATATGGAAAAGCTCTTCTAACTCGATCTTCTTCTCCCCTCTCTTCCTCTCACCTGGCTCTGATACCATGTTAAGGATCGAGCAAGAGAGAGGAGAGCATAAACGCGGAAGCATAAAAGACTACATTGATAATAATCTTGGTGTGTCAACTTTCATGGCTCAACAACCTATTTATATTGTTCACAAACTTGACGACCACTCAAGGTACTTTCCTAACTAAGATCAAACTCTAAACATAGACACTTTCCTAATATAACTCTCACAACTTAATGTGCATATCTCCTAAATATAGACTCTCATATATTATTTCCTAATACGTTACCAAGAGGTTGTTCCAAGTGTGGCACTCTTATGCACTGGGCCAAAGATAGTTCTTAAAGCATTTTTGAATAAAACTATTAGTGAATTATATAAGAAGATTCAAGAATTAATGAAGTTGGACATACCAATAATGAGAAGAAAATCAATATAAAAACTAAAATGTAGCAAACCAACATTGCAATTCGTAGAATGATGTTCAATATGTACTTCTAGATTTAATTACTAGTGTATATAAATATGTATGGTCGTAAAGTTTTGTTTGAATTTTGAAAAAACGAGAAGCATCGCTTCACATATTTATTTTCACACGTTGGACTTTATTTTCGTGAATAAAAACAAAAAATAAACTTATTTCGAAATATTAAACCTCGTTGTTTACAAATCGTAATTTTAATAGCTAAGAATCCGTTTCAACAGTTCATTTTCAAAGTAGTAAACGCTGGTGTTATACGTCTCAGAATATTATCACAACATTTTTAAAATATTATTGAGGTTACATATTACAACAGGAAAATAATTGTTGTCGTTATGTTCATCAATGACAATGGAGCAAAATTGTTGCGAAAGTGGTGAGGCTTTTCATAACAAGCAAGTAGACAACGTATGAAAAACTGTTTTCATACAAATTCGACAACGGGTTTTCTATGTTGTTATCTTATAGTGTTGGTTAGATTTGTTGTAGCCGCGGGAATACTGAGAAAGCTAGGTAACTAGGGGTAGTTTACATGGTCTCAACTATAACAAGTTCGTAGTGGTCTTTATATAAAGGCTTAATTCTGAGAGTATTCAGAACTGAATAAGGTCCCTGGGTTTTTCTGCACTTGCAGTTTCCTAGTTAACAAAAATCTTGTCGTGTCTTTACTTTTCCTTTCCGCAATTTATTTATAGCTTTAATAATAACTAAAAGTAAATACATTGTATGCTAATCCAAAACCCTCGGGTTGATCCCTTTAGTTAGGTTCAGTTTCGAAATTATATTACCATACACCAACTATGCATAACTTGTTGCCGCAATCTTCTTGACAGTCTATGTCTATATTAGATCACACAAGGTATCAGACTTATAGGTTGACATCGAAAATATTTTGGTGCACTTGGCACCCTAGTCATTTCATTTCCTACTTCATTGTTATTTTTTCATCACTATTGCTACTCAAAAATGAAAATTATTCCATGGAACTGCAATGGTTTTGCTGCTAAAGAATCTAGAAATTACAGTTCTAATTTGAATAAATGCTTCACAAACTGATATTATTTTATTACAAAAACAAAAACCAACTCAGATAAAATCCTTACATTTATCATACCCCTAAGCTTCCCAAATTGGTAGAGCTAGAGGAATTTGTATCCTTTGAAAAGATGGCTTTGAGTTGGATATTATTTATCATGATAAAAACATGTCGAAGCCAAAATGGTTCTTGTATTTATGGATCTTTATACCCACAAGAAAGAAAAGCTCAATGGAACTTCATAAGGCCTATTCCTATGCACATGTCAAACTTCCTATTTTGTCATTTTAGCACCCACTACGGGTATAGCAAAGTGGCAAACGTATGTACCAAAGTATCAAATATACCGCTTAGACACATACGATGGAGTTTCAACGAGCGATAGAGATTGATGTTTTTGCTTTTGGATCTGCTTTTGAGATGTGGAATCAGTATTATAGAAAAAATTACAAAATTTCAAGAAGTGGTCAATGTCAATCTTAAGTTTATGACTCAAATCAAGAACATTGCTGATCAATTAGATTTGATTGGAGGTGGAGTTTTTGATGAGAATCTTGTAATGCATACCTTAAATGGTCTTGGTTCGGAGTATGATCAATTCATTATTATGGTCCAAAATAGAGAAACTCCTTTTACTTTCTCTGGTCTTCGATTTCGTCTTCTCAATCATGATCAGTTGATTCTCAGTAGACAAGATGCTTCAACTTCTTCTTCTTTTTCTTGTTTCTTGGATCCTTCTAATGAAACTTCTTTCTACACAAAAAAGAAGTCGAGGTAATCATTTTTCTAAATCTACCGATCTTTACACTAAATCTAATTAATGATGCTCATGTTAAAGCTAAATATGATAAAAGTTCTAGTTCATATTCAACTGAACCTAATTTTGAGAGAGGATCTAGTTCCCGTTCAAGTAGGCCTATTTCATCTTATTTTGTCTATGGTTTTCCATATATGTAAAAGAAAAGGACACTCTGCAGTCAGATATGAAAGTTCATATAGATATAATGCTTTTAGATACTCATCACCTCCTTCTGTTGAGAAAGCATTCACTGGTTTTCACATTGTTGATGAATCTTGTGAGGAATATGAAGATTTATGTTCATCTACAGAACATGAGAATGCTTTTGTAGTCTTTTCTGGTGTTCAGGTTACGTACATGTCCTTCTGTTTCAGACTCAACTTGTGTACCGTGCTTTCCAGACTCAGGTGCAACCACACATATGAGTAATAATTCAGCTTTACTACATTCTTCTATACCTTATTGTGGTTCTGATAAGGTTATGGTTGGTAATGGTGCGTATTTACCAATTTATAAAACTGGTAGTTCTAATTTACCAACAACCTATGCTGAATTTACTCCTGAAGAAGTACATCATTGATTTACCATAGGCTACATCATCATAATCCAGTTACAACTTTCGCTCGGAATAGTCCTTACACATATTAGAAACAAGAACTTCATTGATGCCAAAACAGTATCGTAACTGTATAATTAAAGAAAGAACAAGTGAAACAATATAGATGCACATCATTCTTGCGAACCCCCCATCAGTAGGTCACCCAATGTAACAGTTTCAAAGGGCTTCCCAAAAGATGGCCTGATCTGAGCTGATCGTGATAACTCCACGGATACTTCTTGCATTGTTGGACGAGTGTGTGGATCACCACGTAAGCACGAGAGTGCAACCTTCACAAAGTACATAAGCTCTTTCTTCACAATATCCGTTGGTGCTTCAAGGCACTCGTCTAAGATGTCTTTCAACATTATATTTTTCACCGGGAGAGTCGAAGTTGAAGAAGACGCGTGAAGGAGGTCAGGAGAGAGTAATGTGATAATATCAGATGGGTTTCTACCGTGTAGTACTTCTATCACAAGTACTCCAAAGCTATAAACATCACACTTCTGGGTTACCTTCATTGTGTATGCAAGTTCTGTAACAACATTCATTTGATAAATCAGAAAAGAGAAATGGATATGAAACTATTAAAATGATGGCAGTAACTATTAAATTTGTACCTGGAGCAATATATCCATATGTTCCTGCAAGTGATGTCCAGTTAGATGAATCTGGCTTCAACATCCTAGCAGTACCAAAATCAGAAACACGCGCTTCATATTCCAAATCCAACAAGACATTGTTGCTAGATATGTCCCTATGAACAATTGCTGGAATGCAATCATGGTGCATGTAAGCAAGTGCATCAGCTGTTCCCTTGATGAATCTTAGCCTCTTTATCCAATCGAACTCTACCGCCTGTTCCGCATCGCATAAAATCTTTTTCAAACTCCCCCGCTCTACAAACTCATAAATCAAGAACGAGATTTGTCGCTCTATGCTAGAGCAGAAACCAAAGAGCTTTACAATGTTTTTATGCCGTATTTCGGTCAATGCTTGAACTTCCCTTTCGAAAGATTTAAGATCAATTATGTTGGGATCTTCATCTGACGAGTGAAGCTTCTTCACAGCAACAACTTGACCCGTCGATAGCTCTGCTTTGTAGACGCTCCCATATCCTCCCGCCCCAATGCAATATTTGGTATCAAAGTTTTCTGTTGCTTCAATTATTTCTTCAAACACCAGCTTCCCATCATAATTCTCTACCGAGAATATGTTTCTTCTTGTGTTTACAGTTGTTGGTTGATCTGCCTGCTCGAGATTTTTTACAACTAGTCTTTTTCGCAAGCAAAAATAGATAGCAAAAAATGTGAACAAAAGAAACAACGAACCAAACAGAGGAAATAAAATTATCACAGCAAGTCTTGGTTTGGCTTTCTTTCTTCCGATGATAACTGACGAGTTACATGGCTTAATACCTCCAGAGTGATTACCACATAAACCATTGTTGTTCTTCAACGCATCAAAGGGAGCATCCTTAAAGGCCTTGATGTTTGGAATAGGACCACTCAACTCATTGTATGAGATATCGACAGTTGTCAAGCTAAGCATTCCAACAAATGAAGGTGGGATTGAACCCGAAAGTTTGTTGTGGGACAGATTCAGTTTCTCCAGTTTGTGTAATTTTCCAATATCTGACGGTATTTCTCCACTCAACTCATTTTGACTGAGATCCAGTTTGATCTGTATTGAAATCAAGCCTCCAATCTCAAGTGGAATGCTTCCATTCAAATTGTTTGTACTCAAATCCAGTTCGATTAAGTTTGAACATTCTCCTAGTGTTTTGGGTATTGGTCCGGAAAGATGATTATTATATAGATTGAGTTTTTGTAACATTCCAACTGTCGAATTACATAAATAAGCAGGGATCTGACCAACAAGATTGTTTTCCTGTATTCGAAAGTCAGAAAGGGAGCTTAGCCTTGTAATATCAACAGGAATAATGCCAGACAGTTGATTTTCCTCGAGATACAAAGTGTTGAGTTTGCTAAGATTGCCTATAGAAGAAGGGATTGGACCAGTCAGATAGTTTGTCGACAATTCAAGGTCCATGAGAGAATTTAGTTTCCCGATTTCTTCTGGAATTGAACCGGAAAGTTGATTTTCAAAAAGGTACAAGGTATTTAGGTTGCTTAAATTACATAAAGAAGTAGGAATTGAACCATCGAGATTGTTTGTGGACAACTCTAAGTCAGTAAGAGATCTAAGCATTCCTATTTCCCGAGGAATTGGACCAAAGAGTTGATTTTCATAAAGACGCAGAATGTCTAAGTTTCTCAAATTACATAAAGAAATAGGGATTGGACCAGAGAAATTGTTTGTTTGTAAATGTAATGCAGCAAGGGACTGTAATCTTCCGATATCTCGAGGAATGGTACCAGATAAATGATTTTCGTAAATACTGAGATTTCTTAGATTGTTCAAATTGCATATAGAAACAGGAAGTGGGCCATTGAGATTGTTTTTGTACAACTGAATGTTCGTAAGAGATCTCAGCCTTCCTATCTCTAGTGGAATATTACCCGACAGTTTATTTTCAGAAAGATCCAAAACTTTTAGGTTGCCAAGGTTACATATTGAAGAAGGAATTAGACCTGTGAGATTGTTTATTGTCAACCCTAAGGCAGTAAGATATCTTAGCCTTCCTATTTCATGAGGAATGCTACCAGACAGGTGATTATCATAAAAGTATAGAATATTTAGGTTAGTAAGGTTTCCTATAGAAGTAGGGATTGGGCCAGTGAGATTGTTTTTGTACAAAGCAAATTCAGTTAGAAACCTCAGTCTCCCGACTTCTTGAGGAATAGTGCCACAAAGTTGGTTTTCATTCAAGTATAAAATATTTAGGTTGCTAAGGTTTCCTATAGAAGTGGGGATTGGACCAACTAGATTGTTTGAACTCAACTGAAAATCGACAAGAGACGTTAGCTTCCCGATTTCTTGAGAAATGACACCCGAAAGTTGATTTTGATATAGGTAAAGAAGTTTTAGCTTACGCAGATTATATAAAGAAGTAGGGATCGGGCCACTAATTTGATTTTCGGAAATGCTAATGGAACTCATGTTTGTAAGAAATCCTATATCTGCAGGAAGATGTCCCGAAAGATTGTTCATGGAAAAATCAATGTAGGTTAGCTTAGAAAGATTGGCAATTTGGGAGGGAATGAATCCAGCGAGTTTGTTGTTGCTCAAATCAAGACTAACACAGTTGGCGAAAGATGAGAAATTGAAACCATGGAGTGTACCTTGTAAATTTGAACTTGTTAGATTCAATTCTGCGACACTTCCCTCGTTGTTACAATTAATTCCTTTCCACTTGCATGGACTTGTTGTAGTGGCAATGAAACTTTTCTTCCAAGAATGGAGGAGTGAGCGAGTTTGGTTACCAAGGGTTGATTTCCATTTTAAAAGAGACTCTACTTCTTCTCCTATCGCATGTGACTGTTTTCTATGAGTAAATGAAGACGATGGATCAATAGAAATAACACCAACGTTGTCAAGTGAAACTAAAAACAGTGCTAATATTACTTAGAATAACATTTTTGGAAATTGAAAGACTGTTGCAAGATGAATCAATTCCTTAAACGGGGTGTAGAATATGTAATACTAACATTTTTGTTTTGTTTTTATGAAAGACTTCAGTCAAATTTATACTTCTAGCTATTTTACTAAAAAATTTCAAGAGAATAAGTTTCTCTGTTCAACTGTGGAAACAAGCAAGCAACAGCCAAAAAAAAAAAAAAATCAAATGCAAAAGACGGGACTTGGTAAAGATCTCGGTTCATGTGTGTCCACTCCACACACAAGAAAGTGGAACTTAACACTTCCCACCCAATTTGTACGTCGTTGGCTGGAAATTGACTAGGACATATTCAGAGAAATTGTTGAACAGATATTTGATACTCACTCCAACCTTTAACAATTACAAACATTTGTCCAACACCGTGTTTGATACTCACCGTGTTAATTTGATTAATAATCTATGAAGGATTTTTTAAGATTCCACCTATTTGTCATCCACGCTTTTCCTATTTACCATCCGTATTATCTAGTTTTTCCTATTTACCAAGGATTTATCTCTTGCACCATTCCTTCCCTTTTTCCTCCGTAATTCCATTGAAAGAAATACAGACATAATTGAGAACCTAAGTCAAGTCTAACTCAGTGTTTTTTTTTTTCAAAACTCTTGATGTTGATTATACATTCTTATATCTAGTTTTCTTTTTCTTACTATGATCTTCTATTTGATCTTTATTAATGTCATATAATCAGTAAACAACTTGCATCATTTTAAGTCATTTCTTTGGTTACTTTATTTTTATTTTAAATTGTTCATTTGTCTTTGTTGTTTTCATTTTTATCATGTGTAACTAATTACTTCATGTACTTTCCAAGATGTGTTCACAGTTTACTGTCTTAACAATGGCGTTTGCTATTTTTTATGTTGTGGTCATGGCGTTTGCCGAGTCTACTAATCTTAATCGTTTGATATCATGTTTGTCATGTGTTAGTATCAACTGTAATTGGTGGAGGAAGTTTCAACTCAGTTTCCTATCCTAGTAGTCCGCCCATATGTACGCTTAAAAAACTTCAAAAAAATCAGTTACCATGTCAACTGGAAAATCTGGCTAATCAGACAGCTCTACATCCACGTTCACATATGCAATTTTCGTTGTAATCCTAAATCAATATTCAATACCATTACTACACATATTCAGGGAAAAGGAAACAATATAATCCTGAATAATTGCCAAAACCTTAAAGATTGCAATCTTAAACCCTATAAACTTCATTCTCCGAAAATCATTCAAGAAAGAATCAATAGTTTACGGCTGCTCAAAATGGAAGATAAAACTCATCCACAATGGGTCAATTGGTTAAGAAATTCAAGAAAGATATGTTAGATCTAGGAGATACTAGTGAGATTTTTATAGTGCAATAAGAAGGTAACAACAAAAGGAAAGAAGTTGAAGAAGCTATCTGGGAAGCTAGCGCGATTGGAAAAGTTATCATTGAAGGAAGAATGAGTCATGATATGGTTCAAAAATTCATCCATTTCACTTGGCCTTTCATTACAGCTGAAAATCTCAAAATAGTGGAAATTGATCCCAATATTTTCATCTTCAAGTTGAATAACTGGGTTTTGCTTAACAAAGTCATAGATGAACGTCCTTGGAATATTAATAAAAAGTTGATGTTGGTTCACGACTACATATCGGAGATGATCTACACTGAAAAACAATCTGGCTTTCAATTGTCCTGAATTCAGCTAAAATTCCTTTTATCGGATCACATGAATGTTTTTGTTGTAACAAATATTAGTGAAATCATGGGATAAGTTGTTAAAATAGAACCAGTAGATGCTATACCAGTGAATGGAGTACCGGTGAAGATTTTTGTTCACATTGATCTTACCAATCCTTTGAGAAGGGGTGTGAAAGCAATATCCAATGAAGGGATAACTCGATGGATTAAATTTTATTATGAACGTCAACCTCCAAGTATTTTCAATGAATGCTACATAATTAAACATTGCAATGTGTTATGCAAGGGTGCTTCTGATTTCCTAGATAAGTCTCATGAAAAGCCATATTTGTTTGGAAAAGTCTGTAACCTAAGGAAGATGATTTCCTCTTGAAAATCAGTTGAAGCACCAATCTCAAGAAAAAGTCAGGAGAATTCGTTAAGAGTAATGTTTTTTTCCACCTAAACATGGTATTCCTGTTAACATGTAATTTCTTGATGGTGAAGAAGATACGAGATTAGGAAAACAACATCGTTCCAGCAGCAACACTACCCTTTGTCTCATCAGACCTTAAACTTCCTCTTCCAATGTTGATAATGATAAAAACATGGGAGAACAAGCAGCTCACAGGGGCACAACTAACGAAACAAAAACTGTTAATGCATCTGATGAAAGCCAGGTGATTCTTACACTGATTTTTATTATTTGTTTTAAAAATTTTACACTTTTAATTAGGTTTCTTTACATCACTCTAGTAGTCATTAATAGTCAGGCTAAGTTTTTCCTTAATCAACATTTATTGCTTCTTCATGCATGCATAAAAACTCATAATAAGTTTTAAGTACTACTTCATCGGAAAAATTTGACATACCACATAATTGTGTATACCCTTATCATTTTAATTTAAACATTTTGTTTTTATACCTCTCACAATATGAAAATAATCTCCTACAACGTTCAAAGTTTAAAAACCTCTTCTACTAGAGATCATCTTAATGATTTAGAAAGATCCCATAATCCTGATATGATTTTTCGTTGTGAGACAAAAGTTTATTAGAATAAAAGCAAATCTCTATTGAGAAATATTCATTACCCAAATCAAACTTGCATTGAGCCAGTTGGTTTATCTGGAGGCCTTGTTTTGCTATGGAAAGATGGATTCACATGTAACTAGCTAGATGCTAGTCATAATATGTTAAACCTTGCCATCCAATATGATCCTAGTAAGCCAATTTATCACATTACTTGTGTGTATGGTTACCCTGATTATACTAGGAAAAAAGATCAATGTGAATACCTTCTTGAAATCAGTAATAGTAATAGTGGGCCTTGGATTCTCATTGGTGGTCTAATTTTCATCTCACATGAGATAATCAAAATTCTTCCTCTTCTTCAGATGGTTTTGTTAAAAGTATCATTAACTCATGTGGTCTTGAGGATTTAGGTTTTTTTGGGAAAGACTACACTTGGACCAGAAATAATCTAAGTACAGGCTCTAGAAGATCTAGGATTGACATGGCTTTAGGAAATAGTGCCTGGTGTTATTATTTTCCTTACTATCAATTAAGACATCTTACTTAGGTTGGAAGTGACCACAGTCCCATTATGTTTTCAACTAATATAACAATACAAAAAAGTTGAAAGCCTTTTAAATTCTCTACAAGATTATGGCAGCAACTGGCTTCATTCTAGAGAAGATTTTTCTCAACATCTTACTTCTCATTTCAAAGATATAAGTACAGCTGTAGGATTTCACTTGGATGACAACCTATTCATTCTCATTCCTTCCATTATTTCTGAGTCAGAGAATATGCTTCTCTCTAAAATACCATCACATCAAGAAATTTTTGATACACTGAAAAGCTGAGAATTGCTCATACACATGGAATAGTATCATCAAGGGTCTTCAAGTAGTTCAACAAAACTACTTTATGGAGGTGAATAATGGAAAGAAAACAAATATTTGGCTAGACATATGGGTCCCAAGCTTAACAACTTCACCTCTTGATGATCTTCACAGATTTTACCCTTAACAAATATTTGGCCCATTAATGATCTTCACAGATTTTACCAAGAAGTTGAAGAACTGATTCTGCCAAATTCCAACAACTGGAATGTGGACTTGATCAATAAACTTTTTGATCATAATACTTCTCAAACAATTCAGAGTTTATATTTATATACATCAAAAGAAGACATTATGGTATGGATGCCAGTTAGAGATTGAAAGTTTACTGTCAAAAGTGCTTACAAGAAACTCATTATGAGTAACTCTGAAGTTTATATCAATGGAAGAGTAGTTCAAGACAGAATATGGATAAATCTATGGAAGGCAAGAACCGCACACAGAATAAAACTTTTTGTGTGGAAATGCATACATGAAGCTCATTCAATAGACTTAAACTGAGTTTGAACAATGCTAGTATTTAAACAAGGTGTGCTATCTGCAATCAAAGTGAAGAATCTACGGAACATCTGTTGTTCAGTTGCAGACATGCTTACAGGATATGGAGAATGTTTAATACAAACATTGAGGAAGTTAAAAGAAGGGTTATTAGTGTTTCTGAATGGATGGAAAGTTGGTTTACAAACAATTATGGTGTTATTGAGGAAAAGATAATATACACATTGATGACAAGTCCATGGATTATATGGAAATATAGATGTGATGTTGTATTTCAGGGGGTACCTCTTAACTCTTTTACTTCCATGCATAAGATACAATATCATTTGCAATCTCATTTCCATAATAATAATGCATTCACTTATAATATTAACACTCATAGAACCTCTCTTTGGCAACCTCTTATGCGTGATACCTTAAAATTGAATGTAGATGATTCTTTTGATTATAATACTAACCAAAGTGGCACTGGTATTGTTCTAAGTATTCATACATGAACATGTGTAGGGATCAAAGAAAGATATGCATATGGAGTTCTGAGCCCGGAGATGAGTGAATGCATGGAAATACGTGAAGCGCTTGTGTGGGCTAAAGATAAATACTTAGAAAGATTTCACATAGAAGTTGATGCAAAACTTATCATTCAGTCAATAACAGGCAACGTTCTTCTCATACAATGGGAGAATAGAAACCTTTTCAAGAAAATCATTCATTTAAGTTCAAGTTTTTTTCAATGTTGTTTATCTTTTATTGGTAGAGATGACAATCAAGTAGCTGATGCAGTTGCTAAAACTGATAGGGAAACAACTACTAATTTAGATCTTATTACTAATTTCCCTAAAGAACTATGTACCCTCTTGGAAAGCGATTATAACCTTTCTAATAATTTATTTAATTCTTTCTTTGCATAAAAAATAATTGAGAACCTAAGTACCCAACTCCACAAATTTAATTTGTTTACAACAATCCCATATATAGATTCTACATCTCTCATCTTTCTTCTAACTTGTCAATTTAGTATAACAAAGGGCTTTTTTTTTCTTCTGAACTTCATCCTTCAAAATAGAAAGAAATTGGAAAAGATTGATTCAAAGTGATCCAATTTTTCATTTCATGTTTTTTTATACGATCTTGTCATTTAGTCGTTTGTTCTTTGATTATCAAGAGTAGTCAAACCCTTTATCAATTCAATTCTTATGTGTGATCCAAGTTGGTTCCACATGCAAAGAGAGTATGGGTCTGGAAATTTTTGTGTGGTGGGATGTAAATGAAGATAAATTGCAAGTATTTGATGATGGTTGTTCTTTTAGATTATATACTGTTTCATGAAAAATAGAATTGATTCGTTTGATATATATATTTTTTTAATTATTAGAGAAAGAGTATTACATTAACTAGTTGGAAGCCTAATAAGCTAAGATCCAACAACATACTACTACATTAATTGAACATGTTGCTGTGCTAGTCTACCAGCGAATCTCATGGGTAACCTAACCAAAGGAGCCAAAGCGGATGGGGAGGGGGTGAGATTGTGTCACAAGGGGGGCAAACTAACTCTACCTTCCATGTTAATTTCTGTAATATTACGCCATTCGGGGCTCGAACCTGGGACCTCCTTGAATGCATGAAACTTTGGGGAACGGGGATGACCAGCTGAGCTAGGTACCTTCTCTCCTTTTTTTTTTCTTTTTTCTTTCTGATCAATAATTCGTTTAAATCTTGTAGTGTGTATATCGTGGATGGTGTTTTGATGGGACTGCAAGTGATTGCGGATTTATTCCACTAGCTAGAACCACTTGATGGAGTCTTTGCAAGTCAATGGCCGGTACCTAATGAAAGAGAAGGTGATTAGAGAATTTGATGATTCTTCTCAGTTTAATGTGAATCACTGGTATTGGGAAGCAAATGACATTAGGTCAGGTAAAGTGAACTCCGCATTTGTACGGTTCATCTTGTTTACCCGTTTCTCTGCTACTGCTTTATGGTCCGAATTATCTTATCGATTTAGTGGATTATTAGATGAACTTTGAACATTTAATTTGTCAATTCAATTATTTTTTATTGGAATCCATGATCAATTTTCTCAATTGTCTCCATTTGATTCAGATATTCCAGAAATTAGTTAACTTTTTTGGTTTTTTTGAACACAAGTTGTGACGTACAAACAAACATTTTTTCATCCCTTAAGGACTCCTCTCTTCGGTATTCATCATTTAATAACGATATATGATTTTGTGGGTTTTGTAGAATGATTATAAAGGTGCGTTTGGTTATCTTAAACACTTATTTTAATGGGGTATGGTTAATAAATATGTGGGATACATTTAAGAGAAGCCTTAATAAAAAATCAAATCTTTTAGACCAATGAATTTCTTTTCATATTAAATTATTATTTTTAATTCCATTTATAAATAAGGAGTTCATAGAACCAATAAGGAGAAGCCATAAGTGAATGGTTCAATCTTCACCTTCTGTAACCAAGGACTGGCCAACCATGTATCTGCCTAGGATATTCCGATAGCCTTATTTGTCTGCCACAAAGAATAAAATGCCTTTTTCAGGGATAGTTGTAGAAACTGGGGGGAGGACGAGCGCGTCTGAGACATGCAAAAGACCAAAGGTTCTTGATACATAGATTCCCGGAGTTTCTATTTCAGAAGCTCCACAAAAGGCGCAAAACATTGTACCATCAGTCTTTTTTTTTTAAATAAGGGAGTGAATGTGTTTACCACAATCACACTTTTTTTATACTAAATGGGAGTTTTATTTATAATTAGATCATAAAAACATAGTCTTCCTCTATCCGTCTGTTGATATAAGGGGGGAAATTTGAAACATAAACATAAGACAAAGCTTCAAGACCAAAACTAACTTGCAGATATTAGATGATGATTACCACAATAACACTATTACTAAGCCTATTAACTAACTTGCAAAACCAAAACTTATTCCTTAAAAATTTTCTTTTGACTGCAGATACTAGATGATGATTAAACCAGTGTACCTCAAAGTCTTCACAGATAATGGAGTTCACCATATTAGCACAGTCTATCTCAAAAATAACCTTATTGAAACCACATTTCTCCATCCACTCCACTTCTAAGGGAAGAGCTTTGCATTCAAAGTATTCATCTCCCACTATGCATCCAACTCTTCCTCCAGATTAACTCCTTTTACACCTACTGGTGACCTGCATGATTACGAAATATTAGACCAATACTACCTTTTCTACACTAGTCCAAAACCAGGTTTTTAGGACACTTGGTGTTCGGAAAACGACAGACATGGTAAGTCGTTGAATATTAGACATTTCAAGTTCGTCGAATAATTTGCATCTGATATATCTCACCAGAATTCTGTCATTTTGTTTGGTTTTTGTTTACCCCCATCCCTTTAAGTTCCGCCCCAGGAGATAAAAATAATAATCATAAAAAATTCCCAATTAATATGTGTCGACTAATTAAAACTAATTAAATTTTATAATTACTTTAGAACCTTGATGAAACTGATCCTACGGCCAAATGCAAAGACCTAACTCTTAAAATCCAGACTAGAAACTACTCGAGTCAAGACTGGAACAAATTTGGGAAATAACTGCCTCCGTGCTCTCCTCAATCGTGGTTTATCAAAGATGAAACCTTCTTTTCAGTTTTCATAAGTTTTCTCTGCTGAATTTTGGTTTTCTCATATCATTAAAAATATTAAAGTTAAGAAATGGTGGACAGATCGAGACTCGAAACCAGTAAGTATTTTTGGTGATTTTGATTGATATAATCATCTGATTCATCTTACTTTCTTATGAAGTTCTAATTAGATTGATGTTTTCTTATATGAGATTTTTATTCTTCTTTATAACTGATTCGAATTTGATAGAAGAAGTTCTAATTAGATTGAGATTTTCTTTTATGAGATTTTTATTCTTCATATAAGTGATTCGAATTTGATAGAATCATCTATTGGTGGTATGTGATTTGGGGTTTTCAGTATTTTGGATTTTGATATACATTCGAATTCGAGTTAATCATCTGATTCACTGAAATCAAGAATTTGGTGTGATAACCCTTCTTTTGATCCAGAATTTTTGAATATTTGTTGATTTGCATCCAAAAACATCCCCAACGTCTCAGAGTTAACTACATCTTCAACTTTATGTACTCAATCACTGCTGTAACCTCTACCAACAGTTCATAATCACTCTGTGACAGCATGATTCAGTTGCAACACCACTAACATCATAGCAATTTCAATCTCCAACCATTTGCAATATGAGTTTTACAGGGAAGCAACATCATAAACTCCTCCCCCTTCATCTTCTGGATCTTTATTACACTACACAATTATAAAAAAATAACCACTCACAGGTTCTAAGCAAACCCATCTTCTTGACAGGACAACATCGGATTTATTTTTCATCAATCTCAAATCCCCAAATCCATTAATCTTTGTATCTGAGTTACAGAACCATCTTCTACTCAAATCCACCAGCAACAACTTTTTTTTCCTTTGAATCATCCACTTACAACAATAATCCTAGATCTGAATCATCTGAATCATACCCCTTCTTAAATTCGAATTCAGAACCCTAACATCTAATTACATCATGTCACTACAAGAAAAGTTGGATTAAGCGACCAGTCATTTTTGGTTGGAAAAGCCCATATTGAGTCGCTCTAACCCTTAAAACGACTTAATTTGGCTCTCGCTCTCGAGTTGCAAAAGGTGGGATTTCTACAAGTCTAGAGCAGCTAGGCAATCGCTTTAGTAATCAAGCAATTATCACATAGCGTCTTTTTTCTTAATTGCTTCATGGCTAGACCGACCTTCCTAGAGCAAGCAAAATAGTGATCGCTTTAAAGCTAGACCAACCAAAATACAACAAGCAAAATAATGATCGCTTTAAAGCTAGACCAACCAAAATACAACAAGTGAAACACTGATCGCTTCATAGATAGACCAACCATATTAGAACAAGTGAACCTGAAGTTTGGTCGCTTACATTTTTGAGCTACCAAATTTTTTGCCCGGAAGTATCTAGCCGATTTCGATTTAGATAAATCCCAAATTGAAATTAAAATGAAACTTACAATTAAAATTGATACTAAAACAAATTATGAACCAAATTAAAAACTGAATCAAGTTTTATTATATCACATAGATCAATTTACATCATTTCTTAAAAAAAAGACAATCTTTACACTAACAAAAAGATCAAAAATACTAACCAATCATTTCTTTAAAAAATGATGATTACAATTTCCTTAATTTTTAAATAAAAGATGAACACTCCTTCGACTTTGTAGCACCAAGCTCATGATAAGAGATTCATACTTCCATCATTCTTGTGTTTAAGTTCCTCTCTGATCATTCATCATTGGGATCTTGATGGAGTACTCATACTCTAATAACATCATGGAAGGAATCAAAAGCACCGTGAGGGATTAGGCTGTAGCATGAAGGAAGTGATTCACATAATTATAATCAGGAGATAATGGATTCTCATCTATAAAGCCATCAAACCTCACAATGCACCTTCAAAAGTTCTCCATAACTAGCTAGCTCAAATCCTAATAAAGATTAACTCAATTAGAATTAACAGCACAATGACAACAATTACCTGGGCAACGAACGAAACCACTAAGGGAAAAAGTGGATAAATGTCTAGTATAGATACCACTGTCATCAATATGACCAATGTTAAGCTGAACTGAAGAATGGTCTTTTGCAGTAATAATTCTCTTTGTAGAAGAACTGCAGAACCATCTTAACAAAGAGGGCACTCTGCTCATTCTCCTGAAAGAAATTAAACACAATGTTAATGGCAGGCCCCGAAAAGGTGTTAGAAATTTATCCCCGGCCAAAAACTTGGTGGGCCCGGAGATATGTATAAAATTAAGCGCAGAAAAACGGGGGCCTACAGTAATACCGCAAGTGCACGGTCGTCAGTTGTAGCTCGTGCAAGTACGGGTCGATCCACAGAGATCGGGTGTGTTTTGGAGTGTTTATCTAATTGGGTTCCTAAATTGCTATTGGGTTTTGAAGCCTTTTGGCTTAAATTGGGCTTTGAGTACTAATGGGTTTGTTCACAATAAAATGAACTGAGCTTGGGCTCAGTTGGTCTTTGAAATGTAAATGGGCTTTGGCCTTAAACTTAGGCTTTTGATTAAGCCCACAGTTGACTGAATTGGGCTTTTAACCTTAACCTAAACTGGGCTTTGAGCCTTAATGAAATGGGCCTCAGTGAACTAAACCTTGGGCTTTTGTTTTGGAATTGCACTGGGCCTTGGGCTTTGAACCTTTGGTTTCAATGAACTGAATTGGGCTAAGCTTTAGAGGTGAGCTTTGGAAGGCAGCAGCAGTAGCAAGACTGCACAGCAGGAGGGCAGCAGCAGCAGAAGTAGCAGCAGCACAAGTGCTGCACAGCAGCACAAGGCCAAGAGGAAAAAAAAGAAGCAGTTAACAGGAAAAGAAGTAGCAGCAGGGGAAGCAAACAATGCAAAGCAGCAGTGCAATGCAGTGAAAGAAAACAACAGCAGCAACAGAGTTGCAGCAGCAGCTGCAGCTGCTCAAGCAGTGAAGAAAATGCACAACAGGAGAAAATAGCAAACAAAAGCAACACAGGGCAAAAACAATGGAAAAACTAAACAGCAACAAAACAGTGAACAAAACAAAATGGATCAAAGTGAAAATGACACAAAGGCAATTAGCCTAAGGCAGGGGAAGATGGTTAAGCTAACATGGAGCAAAACTAAGGCACTCTTTTAGAGTGGGAAGAGAACTAGCTTGCTCATTGTCACTAGTGAGCACTAGTTTCTCCCCACTACTCAATTAACACTATGCAGCAAAGTTTTAATCTAACACTCCATTACTTAACATGTATCACAAACTTAACAGGAGCATCCTAAGCATAACAGGAGACAAACAATTTTTACAAACTTAACAGGAGCATCCTAAACATAACATGTATCACAAACTTAACAGGAGCATCCTAAACTTAACAAACTTAACAGGAGACAAACAATTTTAACAGGATAATCCTAAGCATAACAATTAACATTAACAGGACATGAGATTGAAAAGTAAAACAACTGAAATTGAAATTGCAAGTGGAACATGAACTGAACTGAGCTTGTAAATTATCATTTAACAGAACTTGAAAGTTCTGGATGCAGGCTAATCCAAACATGGTTTTTACAACACACCCATAAGGCTATTTATAGTCCACAACACAATTAGGGTTCTACCCATTTTCACCCAAAAATCCCCAAATTGACAGAGCTAGGGTTTGGTAAATTCTTACCTAATTTGATGTAGCAACATCAAATTGAACTCGACCCATTACTCTATTTGTCCTTCTCTACCTCTCCATGCCTTCAATTTCACTCTAGCTCGACCTAATTTACCTATTTCACACTTTAGGGTTTCGGTTGAAAATGTGTGGAATAAGTAAAGTAGATGGACTAGGGAGATGGGAACAATGATGGGTTATCATTGTTTGATGCTGTGGTACTTATGGTGGTGATGGTGGAGCAGATGGAGGAGATGGTGGCGTACGGTGGAAGGGGAAGGTGATGGTGGTTCTCTGCTGTGGAGAAGTGAGGGAGGAGAGGTCGACTGTTTTGGGAAGGAGGGTATTAGGTATTTGGGTGTTAGGCGGGCGTATCGAGTTTGATGTTCTGCGACGCTGAGTCACTGGATGCGAAGCTGGTAGGTGGATCGGATGGTTCCTCCTGATGAGGTTGGTAGCGACCGTCAGATTTTTTGATACAACGAAGTAAACGGCTCTAGATGGGGTTAGGTGTTGTAGTGTAAGGCGGAGATATCAAACGTTGATGAACAACAAGGGAGCGACCGTTGGATTCAACTACCATCTAATCTGAAGGCTTGGAATTTCAGCGCTGTGGTGCTTGGCAGAGACTTCAGATTTTGATGCTCTATGAAGGAGCGACCGTCGGATGCTTCTGAGAACTGATCTGATGGCTGAGAACGGAGGCGTTTTTGTGTGTAGAAAATGAGGTTGTGCGCACCATTCTTCGCGGCTTCCTTGCGTAATTTCTCCCGGCTTTTCACTACTTTTCTGCTCTTTTCGCTCCGCGACTCATCCGAACTTTATTTATTACCTAAAAATGCAAAATTAATTAATAAAAATATTTATTCTTGAAAACAATGAAAATACAGAATATGGGATAAAATGTAGAATTAATGCACAAAAGATGAGTTAAAATGCCAACAAAAAGGGATAAATATATACAATATTTGGCACTCATCAGTTAATGCTTTAGGTTCGTTTAACGAGATTATAGCACAAAAGTTTACTAATTTGGTAAAGAGATTACATGGCCTACCAAGTGCAAAGAATCCAAATTACTGGGATTAACATCATTTCATCATTGGGGAAGCATCCTTCATCATAAGAAATTATTTCTTGGTTCATTTCCCCTTCAATTAAATGCATCCTACAAAGAGATATGAGTGATCGATGCATCTTCATCCAGCAGAAATTATTACTTCAGTACAAAAATTCCATACCCAGAGTCTCTTAAAATACATAACCTAAACAGACATAAAAAGGAAAATCAATTGAGTACAGTAAAATTAAGCCCAAAATTAAACAAAATCAAAAGACAAGATACTTAGCAAATCCTTTGGGAGCATGTTATTCAACTCTAATTCGATTAAGAAACAATTATTAGAAAACGAACCAACTTCTACTTGTTCTTTTCCTCCTCTGTAAACAATTATTAGAAAACAATTATTAAGGATCAAAGGCAAGGTAAATTTACCCCTGGCAGAATTTATTCATCTATTGTTGTGATTTAAATTGTTTCAGAAATAATCCCTTATTATGTCAATTCATTAATTTTTTTGTTTTTAGTAATTATTTCTTTGCTCTACTTTGTATTGAATCATGGATAATAACCCCTGGTAAGTAACGGATCTCACATTTTTGGATCACCACGGGATCATTACTTTGTTGGTTCCCAAGATGAAAAGTATAATGATGTTCATTCTTCAACTCATGGTGACCCTGTAACAAACCAAACAAGAAACAACAATAATTCAACTGATCTCATACCAACATAATATAATGAGTTTGGACTACCCGTGGACACTGGGTCAGAGCAATTCGCAACCAAACTAGGGATTATAGCTTGGTCAGTAGTGCCCCTGGGATTATGGATTGAAATTTGAAAACAACTTTTCAATTATATGAAGTAAGAGATCTGGAGTCCTATTCGAGTGAGTGGATTTGTTTTCTCTTTATTAATTTTTTCCTTTCTTTTTGTATGTAACTAATAATATTTAAAAAGTATTTGTGATGTCTACTTAAACATACCTGAAGCGGCTAAAAAAGGATTTTTCTGAATTTTTTGTTTTTGTTTTGATAGGTCTTTGGACGTGACGGAAAGGGAAATGTACATGGGATATGTGGCGAGGTATCGAAGACAGATACACTTGCTTGTGCATCTTGTAGGGAAATATTACGTATTGAGAAATTGAAAAATCAAGGGCTTCAAACTCAGCTGAATACTTTAGAGGAAATATTTTGAGGAAGGAAGGCAGGATGACAATACTGCCCAACCCTTCAATTCTGCATCTTTGGAGATATTGATCCCGGTGAGACAATTGAATGTCCAAAGCAACACATGACTCGTGAACTTGGATGTTAAAATCACACTTTGTTTCTTCTTTTTTTTTTTTACCATTTTTTGTTATTTTTAACATGAAGTTGTTGAATTTAGAGATGTTTTGGGTTATTAACTGAATTCAAAGTTAATTTTTATAGAATGGGATATATTTTATTACATATGTTGTCTTGTCTATAGTATTGATCTAAAAACAATAACAAGAAAAAGGAAATCTTATCGTCTGAATCATATGCGGCTACTGAGTCACCTGACTCAGATATGGTTGAAACTGAGTCACCTGACTCAGATATGGCTGAAAGTAACCCACCTAAATCAGGTTCAGTTGAATCTCTGATTATAGAATTGGACATTTACTGTCAGTCATTATTTTTGGAGAAAATATATCCGTTGTTAATTTTGGACAAAAATTAACCATCCTATAATAAATAGTACACCAAAAATATGACATGGTTTAGGACAGACAGTATTAGTCATATAACTCTATTTTCGACAGTTTTGGTCTGTCCTAAATTCCTCATTTTGGACTAGTGCTAGTTTCAAAGATATATGAAACATCAATATTAAGTTTTAGAAACCCTTCTTATGGTGGTATCCATTCCTTGATAAGAGGACTGCAATTGCTAAGAACATTAGCATCATTAGCAATAAGAGAACATTGTTTTAAGAGAAGTTGAATTCTAGATATAGTGCTACTTCTATTAGGAAATGTATCCTGAAAGATCAAATTACACCTGTCCTTCCATATATACCAAAAATTACTCATTAGTTTTATAACATATTCTTCATGCTCATTTTGTGGTTGTTCAACAGTTGTGAACCAAGAAATAGCCCAAGCCTGCAAAAAGTTAAAATTCTGAGAAACAGTAAGAATATCCACATTTAAAGAATTCTGTATGCATCTAGCATAATCACAGTCCATCAAAAAATGTTCAATGGTTTCATTACTGTTATTACAAAACTTACAGTGATGTTCTATATCTGAAATGTAACTAGCTAGTTTATTTCTTACAAGGACAATATTTTTCAAACATTTCCATACAAAGAGCTGAACCCTAGTGCCATAGATTCTTCCAAACTTCAGTAGGAATGTTATCTAATGTGATTATATTGGTCACAGTGTTATCACAGAGAGTGTTATAAGCACTCTTCACAGAAAATCCGCCTTGTCTATCAGGCTTCTAGATCAGATAATCTTCTCAAGAAGTGGGCATGTTCATGTCTATAATGGCAGTAGAGGTCTCTTGATTGAAAAGATAATAGATGAGTTGTTGGTTCCAAATTCTAGTACCATGCATAAATAAATCACAAACTAAAGTATAAGTAGAGAGGCTAGAAAGTCCTACAATTTGGACCTGTGAGCTATTGAAACCAAAAATCCAATTATCTATCCAAATGTTTATTTTAGTTCCACATTGAAAAATCCACATAGAATGTTGTTGCACGACTTCAATAACAGAGTAAATACCCCTCCAAAGCCAAGAAGAGTCATCTTTCAGCTTATCAAGGTGAAGTAAGCTACCATTCTTACCATACTCTTCCCTAACAATTTGCATACACACAGATTCATTATCATTACAAGCTTTCCAAGCCAACTTATCTAACAAATAAGTGTTAAAGTGCTAAAGATTTCAAAAACGCAAACCACCTAAGGTTTTTGGTATACTTAGATTGTTCCAACCTATTAAACAAAGACCTTTATTATCACTATGTCCCCACCAAAAATTCTTTGGATTGAATCCATTTGGTCAATCATAGTTTTGGGAATTCTAAAGCATCCCATTTGGTAAGTTGGCAGAGCATTGAGAACATGTTTTACCATAGTGGTTCTAGCAGAATGATTCATAGTTTTACCTTTCTAAGTCTTAATTCTGGCACCAAAGGACTGTATCAGGGGTTTAAATGCTTTAGTATTATTTCTGCCTATTAATAGAGTGACTCCTAGATTTTATCTTAGTCATTTATTTCTGTCATTTTAAGTTCTGTAGCTATGGTCTCTCTACAACTAGGACTAATGTTGTGACTAAAATAGACACTAGATTTATCCAAGTTAAGAACTTTACCATAACTACTACCAAAGTAATCAAGAACATTCATAACACCTGCAATATTGTGCATGTCTGTTTTTGTGAAAATAAGGATATCATTAGCAAACATAAGATGGGTAATACCTGGAGCATTCCTAGCTGCTTTAACTCCAGAAATTTGATGATTAGTTTCATCATTAAAAACAATCTAGATAGAAACTCCATGCAAATTATGAACAGATAAGGTGATAGGAGGTCACCTTGTCTGATACCTCTAGAGGAATTAAAACCATGAGTAGGGGTACCATTCAGAAGAACAAAAATGTTAGTGGTTAAAATACACTGATTTATGAGGCTACAAAAATTTTCATCAAAACAAAAGCTTTTTAGAATTCCTAGCAAAAAGGGCCACTCAATTCTATCAAAAGCTTTAGAAAGGTCCAATTTTAAATCCATAGTACCACTATGTCCTTCTTTATGTTTCATGGTGCGAATCATTTCATGAGAAGCAATAATGTTGTCATGAATATCTCTCCCTGGGACAAAGGCTGCTTGATAAGGGGATAAAAGATGTTTTAAATGGGGCACAATTCTATCAGCAAGAATCTTAGAGTTGACTTTATAAATATTATTACATAAACCTATTGGTCTAAAGTCAATGGGTTTAGTAGCAATGTCAGATTTAGGAATCAAGCTGAGATAAGTTTTGTTGAAAGAGGTAGGCATAAACCCAGTATCAAAAAAAATTAACTGCATTAATAACATCTTGCCCTACAATATCCCAACTATATATATATAAACCTGGTTGGAAACCAGCAGGTCCAGGGTACCACCAAGCATTCATATTCTTAACAGTTTGAAAATTTTCTTCATTGGAAGGAGTTCTATTGAGCTGAGAATTATCCAGGGTTGAAATAATAGGGGGAATTATATCAAAGGTAATATTAGTAAAACTAGGATTAGAAGTTCTACTTACCTGTTCAAAATGCGAAACAAGCATGTTAGCAATCTCCTCACTATCATTAATCCAAGAACCATCATTATCACATAAGCAGTCAATATTTTTCCTAAACATTCTCCTACTAGCAAGAGTGTGAAAATACTTGGTATTTGGTCCATATCTGTGATGAAAGTATCACCAGATTTTTTGCTTGTAGAACTCAATTTTTGCTTCTCTTATTGCGAGTAACTATTTTGTATGAGTTAATGATGACGATGGATCAATAGAAATAACACCAACGTTGTAAAGTGAAACTGAAAACAGTGCTAATATTACTTGGAATAACATTTTTGGAAATTGAAAGACATTTTTGTTTTGTTTTGTTTTTACGAAAGACTTCAGTTAAATTTATATTTCTAGGTATTTTACTACAAAACTCGCAAGAGAATAAGTTTCTCTGTTCAACTGTGGAAACATGCAACAACAGGAAAATCAAAATCAAATGCAAAATACGGGACTTGGTAAAGATCAAGTCTTCCCCAATTTGTACGTCGTAGGCAATTGGATATTATCTTGGTTTATGTTTTCCCACACACGGGAAATTAAATTTTTTAGACTTCCCACCCAATCTGTACGTCGTTGATTGGAAATTAAGGCATGAACATAACCATTCAAAAAATCCTCAATCACATCAATCGTGGGATTAACTCACATATACTATTTCCCTAATCGTGGGACTAGTGCATAAATTAACGCTTTCAGGCTGCTGAATATATGCTTTATCCAGCCGAAACATTGAGTCCACATGGTCGTGTGTTGAGTTTTAAGCTGTAAGAAACCCTTACTTAAAAACATTGATTCGTTTTAGAATTAATTTTTATTTTCTGCTCGAGTTTTTGTGATCTAACAATATCACAAGAAACAACCACCACCCCTACTAAAGAAGACAATGATGTCAGAGAAGACACAGATTCATATATCAAGTCCAAGAGTCTAAAAAATATTTCCGCATCAATATTTCATAATAACTTTTAAAATAGAAAAAAAATCTACTTTTGGTGAAGCAAATTTTTTTTTTCCGTCGGGCTTCTAGAAACGACTTTTTCTTTTCCTTGCCAAACAGGCTACAAACACGCAACCTCTAACTCTCCATGCAAACTTGAAAATAAACTGTTAGAGCATTGCTTGGTCGAACTCGCAAGCGTTGCTATCTCCAGCTTGCTTGTCAATGCTAGTGATCAAAACTATAAGTCTTGATTTCTAGTTTACTTTTAGTGATGTCTCAGACTAGGATAAATTGTGTAGTTGAGCATTAGACTTCACGGCGTTCAACATTGAAGACGAAGAACTACTAAGGAGAGCTTGTGGGACTTCATCAACAAAATGTATATGGAGACCAAAACTCATCTATCACTTGGAAAGTCTATTTGTACCTTATCTCCTATATTGAGATATAAGTCGTTTATGATATAGTTTTCAACTACACACATTTGAGATTTCGAGCTGAGTTTCACTCACTTACATATTTCTTGAAATATGTGTTGGTAAGCTTTCGTTTCAACCAAGTTCATCTTATATTCTTGAAAAAAGTCAAAAGATGATCATGTGAAAATTGACGAGTAACATCGTACATGGTTTGTGTGATACAATCATTTGGTGTAGACTTGCAATGTTTTTTATGATTATTTCAATAACTTGAAAATTGCTTTGATTCTAATAGTGTGAGAACGGCTATTGTAATCCTATAAGAAAGTTTCAATAATTAAAATTGAGTTTAGAACACTTAACCATTATTGGAAATGTTGTGCATTCTTGCATATATGTAATCCATGTAGGGTAATCATAGTCTGCATACCCGTATGCGTACTTGTTGGTTTGAGAAATCAGGGAACCTAAGTATGCATACCTGTATGCGTACAGGCGTAAGGTTCATGTCCGAGATTTCCTGCTGGGATTGGAAATATGCAAACCATTTTGCGTACTGGCATAACCCAAACTCAGTCCGGGTATTTCAAATACACTTACCCGTATACATACTTGAAATTTAAAGTTCTAAAATCGGTTGTGTATATCAACTAATACATTTACATAATAAGGAATGCAATCTTTGCAAACTGTGGCTATAATGTTCATGAGATGATTCAAGTGAATCAAACCGATTTTGCTTCAATTGTGTTTTTGTATACTTCTATGAGAATATATCAATTGAACAACTCTATAACTAGTTTCATTTGAGTCATTTGAACTAGTTGTGGTTAAGATTAATAAGGTTGATATGAAAGTATTCATACAGATAACTTTGGTTAGTTACCGTTGATCCAACATGGTGTACATGTTTAGGTACGAGTACTCAAACCTAAAAGAAGATGTATTTCATTTGTGTATAAAACTCTAAGTTGATCTAACGGTTGAAAGATATTACCTTGAATTGAATATGTTTTTCATTTGACGGTGACTATTCAATGCTTGGTTACCAAGGTAACTTAGATTGCAAACCTTGATTTGAAAACTATATAAAGGAGAACTCTAGCAACTGGGAAAACTAATTCCCCCACCTCTAGTGTGATACTAGTTGCATAAGCTAGAGTTAGTTCTCCTTTAACCTTAGCTTTTTTACGAAACCCTTTAGGTTAATGACTTGAAAACTTCATTGGGATTGAGAAGACAGACCCAATTATTTTCTTTAGTTGTGTGTTCTCATCTTTCTATTTCTATCATATTGAGTACTATCTTCTCTATGATTTTCTTGAGATTTAATCTCTCATAGGAAAGATAAAAAAAAGTCACAAACGTCTTCGTCTCATCGTTTGTGATTTCATAATATATTTTTTCGTGACCATACGATTAATATTATTGTCAGGTGAATTATAATACTAGGATGTTCTTCGGGAATATAAGTCAGGTTTATCAATTGGTTCATGTTCACCTTGATTTATCAAAAGACGGAACAAAAACTCTTGGGTATTTATGTGGGAGACATATTTATTTATTCTATATACTTTTATGTGTGAGACAAATTTGTTTATTAATTCTTCGACTTTGGGTAGTAGAAACTCTTAGTTATAGTTGAGATCATCTAAGGAAATCAAGTGCGTAGTATCCTGCTGGGATCAGAGACGTAAGGAGCGTAACTATACCTTGAATCAGTGTGAGATTGATTAGGTTCAACTACGGTTCAGTTCGAAGTTCATTGGTAGTAGGCTAGTGTTTGTAGCGTCTTAATACAGTATGGTGTTCAAATCGGGTCTAGGTCCCTAGGGTTTTCTGCATTTGCGGTTTTCCTTGTTAACAAAATTCTTGTGTTTGTGTTATTTCTTTTCCACATTATATTTTGTTATATAATTGAAATATCACAGTTTGTGCGTTGAATCGATCAATTGGGAAATCCAACATTTGGTTATTGATTGGAATTGATTGATTATTGAACAATTGTCTTTGGTACCGTTCAAGTTATTTCTCTTATATTCAATCGGGCTTGGAAATTCCTATTTGCTGATTGCTGATTGAATTGAAAATGAAGATATAAACTCTTTGTTATGCTTTTCTAAAGATTGAGTCTGACTATCTAGTTGATTCTCTTGAAAGTATATTGGAGTTTGTCTATTCAGAATTCCGAACGAAATATTGGGTGTGGTTGTTAGACCCCCGATTTTTAAATTGGTATCAGAGTAGGCAAACACGTTTAAGACATGATAAGTCTGTGTTTGTAGTGATCTGAATATGAGCAGAAGTGTTATCGCTGACAAACGCATCATCAGTAATAAAAGTTTTGTTTCTATGAAATCTATTGAAGAGAAATATTTATCAATCTCGAATACAAACGAACCTACTGTTCCAACGAAATATACTTCTATTGACAAGTGTTACCCGAATTACCTTACTGACGAGTCTAAATTTGAAGTTAAAAGGGAAGCATCCATAGAGAGTGCAGTGATTCTAAAACTTTTTAGAATCTAGGCTGATAATGTCAACCGGTTGAAACACAAAGTCAATGTCCTTGTTGGTATGGTTAATAAAGGTTCTTTGAGAAGAGAATGCCCCAGTATGTTCTTCATGAACTATTCTTGAGGAAAAACTCAAAGAGGATGCCTTGGAAATTGAACTTCTTTTGGGTAAACTCTCTGTTCAAGAATGTTCCAAAGAGTCCACTATACCAATTTCTTATGATTCAACTGTTCTAGAAGCAAAATTGAAAATCCCTTCCTGATAAAAAAGATGTGATCGCGTCTACATCGAGTCAAGGAATATCCACATCACATGGAAGGAAGAAGTCTCCCAACGAAATTTTTTAGGTATGTTCTCTCTAATCACCCATGTGATCAGAAAGTGTGTCTCTTTTGTGATTTAAATGGACTTGTTGAACAAAATAAGAAATCTAGGTTGAATAACAATTATATTTTTCGTCTTCAACGCACCTTAGATTTAATTCTCAAAGGTGTAACTGACATTCGTATGTCTAGAACAATTGGGTTTAGTACTCACCCTGTGTACCCTACCAGGAAAGTCAGTTTGATGTGTTCCTCAAATGTTCAAATGAAACACAGTCTTCTTAAACCAACTCGTTTAAGAAGAGCTCAGGGATCTTCTTCTATTAAAAAGGGAGATAACATTGTTGTTGATGTGAAAAAATTACCAGAAGAAGGAAGCGAAAATAGAGATGTGGAAGACAACCTAGATCTGATAATTGAACATTATAAATAAATCATTAACAAGCTATCATTTCCCTCAAGGCAAGCTTCGTCAGGTAAGAATAAAAACTATGCATCTTATTTTGATGATAGTAAGTTTTATGATAACTTTTCACATCAAAACGGGTTTCCTCAAAAGTTCAGAAGAAAGAAGTTTAACCAAAAACAACGTTCATTTGATGAGCTAAAGGCTCATACTTGTGCTAATTTATTACAAGATTGAAATCTCACTCACAAAAATCCTGGTTGAATGAGATATGATCAGGTATACTTGATGGCAAAATATTTCTGATTCTCTGGCTATTTCCTTATCGTTCTTGGATGGATTATCATTCACAAACATTTTTTTATAAGTGTTTTTTTTGGTCTTATAAAGTTCCTGATGTTTAGTTTCTTATGAATTTTTAAGATGTCAAAAATGCTACTCTTATGCTCTAATTGTTTCTCTGGTGAGAACGCAAAATTCCTTGATCTAAGATTTGTGAAAGAATTCACTTAGCAACTTTTTATGCCTTTTTTTTTTGGTTTGCAAAGTTTGGCGTCAGTAGTTTCCTCTTTTGGGTTAAGTTTGTGTTCGTACGGGTACCCTTGGTTACATGTCAAGGACCAACTTTGGAAACCATAGTATATGTTTCCCTGAGAAACCATATTTATACCAAACCTTTTTGAGAGTACGCATACTCTAAGTTTGTTTTTCAAAGAATAGATTCACCTCCTAGTTCTTGGGATTTACCAGCTAATTTTATTGATGATGATGTTTATCTTGAGTTCATTTTAAAGAAGAAAAGAACCATTGTTGAAGCTGACAATCTCAAACCTGGTTCATCATGCTATTATGCATATTCTCATTAAGACAGAGAAAGGGCTGAGATGCACTCTGCTGAAGTGGTTCATGGTTTTCTCAATGATCCCGGGAAAGCAAAACTGAAGCTTGGAAACTCTATGAAGGATATTGAAGTGTTACGAACTGAGTTGAAGAAGGTTAACTCTAACCTTGTTCTCATGAAATCACATGTTAAGGATCTTTTTAAAAAGGATATCTTCTCTAAAGAATCTATTGATGCTGGCAGTCACAAGCTTAAAGGTCTTGAAACCCGTAAAGGTTCTGAATATGAACTATGAGTTTAATGTGTGTTCAGTCTTGTTGGTCTTAGAGGTGATTTGTTTTTATTTTATTTTTGCTAGGAAACTTCTTATGATAATTTATTCTTGTGTTTTTAAGAAAGATAACTAGGGTTTGGAATAACAACTATTGTGAGTACACATAGCTATTTCCAACGTTTTCATCTTGCAATGTTTTTAGATTTATTTGTTTAAATTCTAAAATTTATTTGGAAGATGATTTTTGCAGTATTAATGTTTATGGTTTCTTGTATTTCAAATTATTGTGGGATATGTTGTTTACGTCCGTGAACCTTGACTATCCCATATGTGTTCAAAAGTTAGCTCTATTATATGTCGGTATGAAAATATTGATAAAAGATAAAATTAACTTTTGACAACAAAAGTTAAGTCTATTGTGTCATTATGCATATATTGATGGGAAATAGGATGAACTTTTGTTTACAAAGAGTAAATCTATTGTATGGCATTGTGCAAAAAAGTGATGAAAAATAGAATGAATCTTCGATTATTCCGCAATATTGGTCTTTTCCTGATCCACATCTTGTGTAAATACTGTGTTGTTCCGTAAGTCTTCTTATGTCGATCATGACCAATTGAATTGATCATTTTCCTTGTGGTTGATTCAATTGAGATTTATGGATACAAACTCATGTTCCCATGTGATTTGATCATTATCCAAAGAAATCCTTTTTTTCTTGGAAAACTAAGGTCACTCTGGTTGTCCTTTCGGGAATGAAAATTTATGGGGGAGAGTTCTTTTTGAACTTGTGCTTAATTGCCAAATCTTTATGGGGAGTGCGGCTTTGGAATATTGTAGGAGTTTTCTTGTATCTTTATAAACTTCTTGATGAATGCATTTATCCTCGGCTATATGATTGCATCTAAACAAGTTGATATGTTATTCTATTTTGGTCTTGAAATATCTCTATGAAAATTTCATTAGGATCCCACTAGTAAGGGGAGAATTAATGTGTAGTTCATACTACAAATACATATGGTTTACGGATATAATTATGTAAGGGGGAGTGGTTTTCATATGAACTGAAGTATTGACTAAAGGGGAGTGATAAATATCACCATAGTATTGTTGTCAAAGTTGTGGTACAATTGAACTTTGATGCCGTGTAATAATACTATGACACTGTATAACAATTATTGAGAGCAATTGTTTTCTCATTGTTATTGCTAAAGATCTTCAACAACTACGAGGATGAATTGAACATCTATGAAATCATGGGAGTACTTGTAAGTGATGAAAATTTCAAGTAATGCTGAAGAACATGGGAGATCAAGCATTCGTATGAGAAGCTACAAATCCTTATTTATTTTGTAATCAATATGTATTGATAGTTTTGTCAGTAAAATTGACAAAATGGGAGATTATTAGAGTACTGCTCGGTCTAACTAGCAAGCGTTGCTATCTCAAGCTTGTTTTTTAAGGTTAGTGATCAAAACTATAAGTCTTGATTTCTACTCTACTTATAGTGATGTCTTGGACTAGGATAGATTATGTAGTTGAGCATTAGACTTCAAGGAGTTCATCATTGAAGACGAAGAACTACTAAGGAGATCTTGTGGAACTTCATCAACAAAAGGTATGTGGAGACTAAAACTCATCTATCACTTGGAAAGCCTATTTCTACTCTATCTCCTATATTGAGACATAAGTCGTTTACGATATAGTTTTCAACTACACACATTTAAGATTTCGAACTGAGTTTCACTCGCTTATATATTTCTCGAAATATGTGTTGGTAACCTTTCGCTTCAACCAAGTTCATCTTATATTCTTGAAGGAATTCAAAAGAAGATCATATGGAAATTTTCGAGTAACATCTTACATGGTTTGTGTGATACAATTATTTTGTGTAGACTTGGAATGTTTCGTTATGATTATTCCAATAACTTGAGAATTGCTTTGATGTTAATAGTGTGTGAAAACGGCTACTGTCATCCTCTAAGAAAGTTTTAATGATTGAAATAGAGTTTAGAACACTTAACCATTAATTGATTGTGACATGTTGTGCATTCTTGTATATTTGTAATCCATGTCCGGGAATCATAGTATGCATACCCGTATGCGTACTTATTAGTTTCAGAAATCCGGGAACCTAAGTATGCGTACCCGTATGCGTATTAGCGTAAGGTTCATGTCCGAAATTTTCTGCTAGGATTAGAAGTATGCGCAGCCGTTTGCGTACTGGCGTAACCCTAACTCAATCCGGGTATTTCATATATGTGTACCCGTATGCATAATTGCAGGTTAGAGTTCTAAAATCGGTTGCGTACATCAACTAATACATTTATATAATAATGAATGCAATCTTTGCAAACTGTGGCTATAATGTTCATGAGATGATTCAAGTGAATCAAACCGATTTTGCTTCAATTGTGTTCTTGTATACTTCTATGAGAATATATCAATTGAACAACTCTATAACTAGTTTCATTTGAGTCATTTGAACTAGTATTGGTTAAGATTAATAAGGTTGATATGAAAATATTCAAACAGATAACTTTGGTTAGTTACCGTTGAGCCAACATGGTGTACACGTTTATGTACGAGTACTCAAACCTAAAAGAAGATGTATTTCATTTGTGTATAAAACTCTAAGTTCGATCTAACGGTTGAAAGATATTACCTTGAATTGAATATGTTTTTCATTTTACGGTGACTATTCAATGCTTGGTTACCAAGGTAACTTAGATTGCAAACCTTGATTTGAAAACTATATAAAGGAGAACTCTAGCAACTGGGAAAACTAATTCCCCCACCTCTAGTGTGATACTAGTTGCATAAGCTAGAGTTAGTTCTCCTTTAACCTTAGATTTTTTACGAAACCCTTTAGGTTAATGACTTGAAAACTTCATTGGGATTGAGAAGACATACCCAATTATTTTCTTTAGTTGTGTGTTCTCATCTTTCTGTTTCTATCATATTGAGTACTATCTTCTCTATGATTTTCTTGAGATTTAATCTCTCATAGGAAAGATAAAAAAAAAGTCACAAACGTCTTCGTCTCATCGTTTGTGATTCCATAATATATTTTTTTGTGACCATATGATTAATATTATTGTGTGGTGATTGATAATACTAGGCTATTCTTCGGGAATATAAGTCAGTTTTATCAATTGGTTCCTGTTCACCTTGATTTATCAAAAGACGGAACAAAAGATCTTGGGTATTTCTGTGGGAGACATATTTATTCATTCCATAGACTTTTATGTATGACACGAATTTGTTTATTAAGTCTTCGACTTTGGTTCGTAGAAACTCTTAGTTGTGGGTGAGATCGTCTAAGGGAATCAAGTGCTTAGTATCCTGCTGGTATCAAAGACTTAAGGAGCGTAACTATACCTTGAATCAGTGTGAGATTGATTAGGGTTCAACTACAGTCCAGTTCGAAGTTCATTGGTAGTAGGCTAGTGTTTTTAGCGTCTTAATACAGTATGGTCCTCAAATCTGGACTAGGTACCGGGGGTTTTCTGCATTAGTGGTTTTCCTCGTTAACAAAATTCTAGTGTCACTGTTATTTCTTTTCCATATTATACTTTGTAATGTAATTGAAATATCAAAGGTTGTGCGTTGAATCGATCAATTGGGAAATCCAACCTTTTGTTGTTGATTGGAATTGATTGATCCTTGAACATTGGTCTTTGGTTCTCTTATATTCAAACGGGATCGCAAATTCCTATTTACTGATTGTGGATTGAATTGATAATTGGAGATATAAACACTTTGATATACTTTTTAAAGATTGAGTCTGACCGTCTAGTTGATTCTCTTGAAAGTATATTGGAGTTTGTTTATTCATATTGTTGAACGAAATATTGGTTGTGGTAATTAGACCTCCGCTTTTTCATAAACAATCAAGAATTCTTTGAAGGTTTATGTAGGGGTGAAATGTCACACAAGGCAGATTTACAACTTCGCTCTAATCAAAACAACCTTAAGCACGAAGAGACAATAATTATCGATTGAAAAGGCAAAGAGTAATTACGCAATAATGAATGAATAATGCGAAGATAAGTTACACGATAAAGACAAGGAAATGACCATCTCAACTGAAGAAGCACAAAGGACTAAGCAACAGTACGATAGATAAAGACAACTCTCAAAAACCTGGGGAATAAGACAAACTGGAACAGAATCCGTCAACTGATATCTAGCACGTGAACCATAATTGTCTTCTATTGATACATTTTCCTATATAAGGGTTCTAAAATGATAGACAAATAGGGAGATGATTTGAGATAGATAAGTTATCAAGAGAGAAAGAAGTAAACATAGCTTTCATATTGTATTTCTCCAGTGTTGTTTACAAACTAATATTTGAATCCCCTGTAAGAACACCATTCATACAATACAAGGCATTTGAGAAGATCATATTAGCGTCAAAGCGGTGAATAATATCGTTAATGTTTGGATTGATTCACATGACTTAAACTTTGTGTTATTATCATTATAACGGGTGTAGTTGTGGGATTTTCAGAAACTACATTTTGGCGCTACAAACAGGGAGGATTCATCCTCACCTGCTAGTTACCGGTTAGAAATCATTATCTCTTGAAGTTTGTATGTTATTCTCATTACCTTCATTTTTCTGTCCTCCACGAAAATCCAATAAAAGGTATACCATCTTAGTCTTAATTGAAGAAGTTTTCTCAAAAACTCTTTATCTTCAAAACTCCAAAATTTCTCAGGAAGAAATTTTCTCAAAACCTTGTATGATTAGTTAGATGGTGAGAATCATACCGCAAAATGATTATTCAACAGTGGCACAAAGAAGAGGTATTAATCGAAGGAGGAGAAAAATATCAAAGAAAATATTTATCAGAGGAAGCATGTAGTAGATCAGAAAAAACGACAAGGAGATACCCGGACGAGCTATAATTTGAAATTGCAAAAGAGAAGTATTACCATGTGAGAGTATCAGAGAAAACTTGCGCAATGGAAGGAGGAGGAAAAAACACTTATTGCTGAACTAGTGGACCTTGCAATCAAGCATGGGAGACTCTGGATAGAAAACCACAATATGAATAGGAAGGTGCGGGAATATGAATTGGATATAGAATATGGAGAGAGCTATAAAAGGTAACGCAGAGAAAAAGCGATTGCTGAAAGGAAACTAAGGGCAGCACGATTTGATAAACAGATGCGGGATGATGCACGAAGGCGTGAGGAAAGGAAAGAGAGAAGATACTGAAAGGTGATAAGAATTCTGCGAAATGATTAACAAGGAAAAAATTGGCGAAAAACAACTCAGCACGAAAGTCGAAGCCAAGTACAGATAAGACAAAATGTGGGGCATCAACAATGCAATGCTATTGTGTTAACCACGAAGGACGTCAGTGAATATCATGACAAAGTGCCAAGACGAGTCTACAAAAGTGGCATTTCACTGACACAAGTGCTAAGAGCAACTGCAGTGGTGTGACTAAAACCAAAAATCAAAGACCAAATTTTTTTTTTATCAAATTTGAGTTTACTACGTGGTGTGACGCTACGGGGAGAAGACCAAATTTGGTCGAGCGTAAAATAAATCACCGCATGGAAACGGGGGATAATTAAGTTACGTTTCATTTCTGGACGGATGTATAAATTACGTTTGAGACGGGCGTAAATATAAATCACGTCTGTTGTCGAGCATAAATATAAATTACGTTCCATATGGGACGGGTTTTTAAATCACGCCCGTTGATCAGGCACATTTCAAATCACCGCTCCAACAAACGTAAACAAAAATTTCGCCTGAGTTAACACGGTCACACAACACGTGGGAGTTGAGACGGGCGGAAATTTTGGGTCCGCTTGATTGAATTTACGCCCGACTAAGAGATTTTATGAGGAATTTAGGGGAAACAAAACCAGAATAGAATTGAACCCAATCCGAAAAAGCCACTAGGATGGTACATGCATTCCAACAGTAAGAGGAGTTCACATTCTTCCACATCACCAGCAGCAAGCTGGGTTTGTTATCAAAATACAACGCCACCATCCACCAACATGAAGCAGCAAATGGGGGGTAATCTCAGAGTACGCCTGATGAATGGGGCGTAATATCAGGTGTACGCCTGAGTGGGGCGTAAGTTTGGTTTACGCCTGAGTGGGGCGTGATTTAAATAACCTTCTGATACCAGGCGTAAATTTGGTGTACGCTCCATAAAACGTAAATTTGGAGTACGCCCGAGAGAAACGTAAATTTAGAGTACGCCTGACCAAGGAGCGGAGATTTAATTTACGTCTCGAATGAAGCGGACATTTTTTGTAAGCCCGGTAAGAAGCGTACATTAATTTTACGCCCGACTATATTTGGATTTGGGATTTGGCCGCGACCAAATATGGTCCGAGATTTGATCTTAGTCTGGGATTTGATCTTTACTCCGTCCCAATATGTTCGAAACTCATCCCAAATATTTGGGTTTACTCGCCCACTGTGGTTGCTCTAAGACGAGTCTACAAAAGTGACTTCAATGGTGAATGAATATATCCCAAAGATAAAGATACGTGATGAGTGCCAAATATTGTATATATCTGTCCCTTTTTATTGGCATTTAACTCATCTTTTGTGCATTAATTCTACAATTTATCCCATATTCTGTATTTTCATTGTTTTCAAGAATAAATATTTTTATTAATTAATTTTGCACTTTTAGGTAATAAATAAAGTTTGGATGAGTTGCGGAGCGAAAAAGAGTAGAAAAGTGGTGGAAGCCAAAAGGAATCACGCAAGAAAGCCGCGAAGAATGTTGCGCACAAGACTAAAAGGCTAGAAATGGGGTCAAGAAGGAAGAATTTGTTCTTAAAGTAGAAGTGGGCTCAGAATTGTCCAAGGCCCAAGCTCTAACTCTAACCCATATCTCAACCCAAGCCCGTTTCCCATTTTATCCGTCAGATCAACCTATTTTACCATCCAATGGTCGCATCTTCTTTGAACATCAAAATCTGAAGTTTCAGTCTAACACCACAACACCGAATTCTAAGCTGAGCCGTTGGTTTAGATGTATTTTGCATCTAACGGTCTTTCAGGACACGCTTCTATACAGACGTTGGATCCCTCCATCAACTCCACATCCCACGGCTTATCTTCACAAAACATCCAACTTTCTCATCCCCCTCAACACCCTAACAACAAATACCTATACCCTCTACCAAACGCCCCCCTCCTCCTTCCCATCGTCTTCTCCCCCCCTCCTCCTCTACCAGCGACGCCAACTCCACCAACTCCACTGACGCCACCACCACCAACTCCACCATCATCACCCTACCACCCTAAACCCGTAACCCATCTTTTCCCTAAACTTCTAGCCATCTATCTCATCAATTTCTCCCTTTTTTTATCTTTGGAACCCTAGGGAAGAATTTGATGGAATAGGTAGGATTAGAGGCACAATTGGAAGCATGGAGAGGAGTAGGAGAGTCATGGGAGGAATGGGTCGACACTACAAGTGAGAATTGACCCATCAATTCTCTAAATTGGGTAACCCTAATCTTAACTGCCACTTTTGTGTAATTTAGGGATTTTTTGTGTAAACCCTAATTTGATTTTTGGTATAAAAGGGAATGGTGTATGTGTGTTGTGGGTATCTATGGCCTAGCCAGTGAACACTGTAGTAGTTTTGAGTTTTATTGACTTCTCAATTTCAAGTTCAGTCATTTAAGTTCAGTTAAAATTTGAAGTCATGTTTCAATTATCTTATATGATGTATGCTGTTAGTAACATGTTAGTTATGAGCTAAACTTAGTTACTAGGGTCTTAATGAAGCCCTGAATTGTGTTGTGTACACACTGATGATGCATGTTTGAATGTGAATGGAATTGTTTAGGAGAAATAGAATTGACATGTTTGCATCTAGCTTTGACAATCCATGCCAAGTATGTGTTGTAGTTAGAGACACTCTATGTAGACATTTCCACCCATTTCTTTAGTGGAGAAACCCCTTAACAAACATGCATATTTAGTGTTGCACAATGCATGTTATTGGTGGAATTAGGAACCTTAGTTCACTTATCTTACCCCCTATTTGATCACTGCCAAGTATTGTTTTTCTTTATAGCTTTCACCTTCATCTCTGCCCTTGGCTCATAGCCTTGGTTCACTTCATCAACTCCTTGTGTTAACCTCACTGCCTATTTTTCTTCACTGTTTTGCTTTAATTCTGTCACTTCAATCTTGATGTACACTAGATACAGTGCACTGCTCTCTTCTGCCTTGCACTGCTGTGCATTAAATCCTTGCAGTTTTCACTTCAGTGCCTTGCTCATCTGTCACTCTTTAGAAATTAGTAAAGTAGGAAGATTAGAGATCTTAGAAAACAATCACACCCTCCTTGTCTATGTGGAACTGACCTCATTTGCACACTAGCTACATTTGTCTCTGTGCACTTGCAGATTAAACATAGTTTGTGGGCTTCTTTTCTAGTCCCACCAAGTTTTTGGCGCCGCTGCCGGGGACCCGGTAGCGGTGTATTTGCTTCTATTGTTCCATTCTCACTGATTCCTAGCTTTTTACCTTGTATATATGTGTTTAGCTTTTGATTTTCTTGCTGTTTGAAACTGTCTGTTGAATCTGGAACTCATTCTTCCCAGCTGAGCCACCAGGTACATGCTGTTGCTGCTGTTGTTTAGCTTGTGAAGTTGTTGCTGTTGTGCCTCAGTTGTTGCTGCTTCTCCTGCTGCTGCTACCTGTGTGCTGCTGCTTCTATTGCCTCTGCTGCTGTTGCTGCTGCTGGGCTGGTAAGGCTTTTGCTGCTGCTGGTTCTGCCTCTGCTTCTGCCAGACCAAGCCTGGTGCTGCTGCTGCTTGCTGCTGAAGGACCTGTTGCTGGGCTGTTACTAAGGCTGCTGTCAAACCAACTGGGCTGCTGAACATGGAAAAGCTAAGGAAGATCCAAGCCCAACTGGGCTAGTGCAACAAAGGGGATAAAAGCCCAACTGGGCTTCCCTCCAAAAATCAAGTAAGCCTAACCCATGAGCTAACCCAAGTGGGCCTCATTAAAATTCATTTGGGCTTGTAATAATTAATTTATTTTTATTTTGGGCTTGTAATAAATTTTTTTATTATTTTTTTCCCTTTTATTTTCTTTTATGGGCTTGTAATAATTTTTTTTTTGTTTTTTTTATTTTCTTTTGTGGGTTGTAATAATTTCTATTGGGTTTCAAATTCGTGAGCCCAAAAACCCAAACTAGGCTTAGTTCAAAAATTCCCGAGCCCAATTTTAACCAAACTTTCAAAATCCCTTGTTACTTTGTTAGTCCAAAACCCAACAAAACCAAATTATGGGCTCTGTTTTCTCCATTATCGGTGGGCTTGTTATTTCATGATTGGGATATGATTGTAACCTTTAGAGACCAATCAAATAGACTAGTTAGAGTCAATTAAATAGACCCAATTGACATACCCACAACTTCTGAGGAAAACACACCAGAACAATCCGAGACAATGGGAGAACCCCGTACCCTCAAGGATTATATGTACCCAACTAGAGCAAGTCAACCCTCTTGTATTGTCCTACCTGAGGCTAATGGCCATTATGAGCTGAAATCGAGCACAATACAAATGCTTCCTGTTTTTAGAGGTGTTGAAAATGAAAACCCTTACCACCACGTGAGAGAATTCGAGGAAATTTGTGGAACTCTGCGTTTTATTCAAATGACCGACGAAACCCTAAAGTTAAGGCTTTTTCCTTTCTCCCTGAAAGATAAGGCAAAGGCCTGGCTGTATGCTTTACAGCCACAATCCATTATGACATGGGATGACCTCATAAAGGAGTTTTTCAAAAAGTTCTTCACAAATCACAAGACCGCGACAATTCGTCAAAGTCTGAATAACTTTGTGCAATTAGAGGGTGAGACCTTAGCTAGATACCTAGAGAGATTCAATGAATTATTGCTCCAATGTCTCCATCATGGTTTTGAAAAATGGAGACTTGTGCAAATTTTGTATGAGGGTCTAGATGTATCCACCCGAACAACGGTTGAGTCAATGGGTAATGGTCTATTCATAGACAAAACTGCTGATGCGTCTTGGGACTTCTTGATTGAAGTAGCTGAAAAGACGCAACAGTGGGAATCCATTCGTGAACCCAGAAAGACAACACATGTAGCTAAGGTTCTTAGGATTGAGTCAGATTTTGAGGGAAATGCAAAGATGGCATCGTTAGTTAGGAGAATAGAAGAGTTAGAACTACATAAAAATACAAAACCTTCCACCACTACTCTCCGAGAACATGTCGAAATGTCTGTATGTGCTGCTTGTCATGATCCCAACCATCAACTATATATCTGCCCAGATTTACTCGCAGTCCAGGAATCTAGGCTTGAACAGGCACATGCCATGTTTCAAAAACAAGGGCATAACCCCTATTCACAGACCTACAATCCAGGATGGAGAAACCACCCAAACTTTTCATGGTCAAAAGGGCATGTTCAAGGAGGACCATCTCAGCCCACCCAAAGTTATCAAAACAATCAAGGTTATCAATACGCTAGGAATCCCCAGCAACAGTCATATCCTCAACACAATACCGACAAGAAATTGTCCAACATTGAGGAGATTGTCCAAACTCTTGTGCAAAATCAAAAACTGTCTGACCAAAAATTTACAAGTCTAGAGTTGAAGATGAGCCAATTGTGTGACATAATGAGTGAGAGAGAAAAGGGTAAACTCCTTAGCCAACCCCAACAAAATCCAAAGAGTGTATTTCAAACAGGCACAACATCCTGCACTGAAACCTCTCCCGATCAAGTCCATGCCATTACCACCCTCCGAAGTGGTAAAACTATCGAGAACAATGTAGGCAAACCTAACGAGTCTGATTCAAATTCCACACTGCCTGCACCACCACAGAAAACCAATGAGTCTAAGCAAGTTGGAAAGTCTGACAATTCTACTGCTGTGAATGTCCCTTTACCAACTCATGCTCCTGTTGCTCCATTTCCTCAGAGGTTAGTTCAGCAAAAGAAAAACACCCCCTACAATGAGATGTTAGAAGTATTCAAGCAAGTCAACATCAACATCCCATTTCTTGAGGAAATTAAGCAAATCCCTGCATATGCTAAATTCCTTAAAGATTTGTGCACTCAAAAGCGCAAGCTTAATGTGCACAAACGTGCTTGCTGACAGGTGAGTTCCATCATCATGAACAAAACTCTTCCCAAGTTTAAGGCTCCAGGTTGTCCAACAATTTCCTGCACCATAGGAAAAAACACGGTCAATAAAGCATTATTAGACCTAGGTGCAAGTGTTAACCTACTGCCATATTCTGTTTATGTGCAATTAGGTCTTGGAGAGTTGAAACCAACACCGGTAACTCTCCAGTTGGCGGACAGATCCGTAAAAATTCCTCGAGGTGTGATTGAGGATGTTTTGATTAAGGTTGATAAGTTCTACTTTCCGGTGGACTTCATTGTCTTAGACACTCAACCTGTACAAAACCCTGACAGCCACATTCCTATCATTTTAGGACGTCCCTTCTTGGCGACGTCCAATGCGATCAATAATTGTCGTAATGGAGTGTTGAAACTATCTTTTGCCAACATGACTGTAGAATTGAATGTGTTCAATGTTAGTCAACAACATGTGGATCTTGATGATGATGATGTGCATGAAGTCAATATGATTGAAGGTTTGATACAAGATTCATTGACTAACATTTTATCCGTCGACCCCTTACAAGCATGTTTGGAGAACTTTAACTTGGAGTTGTATGATGATGAATACTGTAGTGACGTCCTATATCTACTCGAATCCGTACCTCAAATGGATGTCACTAAAAGGCAATATGAAGTGGAACTATCAGCTTAATCCGCGATTTAAATGTCTTGAACAGGTGAGTGGTTAACTCAGTGATTTAGAGGGCTGGAAGGTCTTTTTAACATGACTTTAACTCCTGACATGGAAGATAACTTTTCGTTAGCCGTTTTTTTACATCTGTAAAAGTAAAAAAACGGGGTACATCTGTATTCCACAAAAAAAATAGGGGTACATTCGTATTTCACCCTTCTTAAAATGACATAAGAAAAGTTCGTTACACTAGCATTATTACGAGTCAATCAGTAGGCTCTTCCAAGTGAATAAGAAAATGAGTTGTTGTATGTGATTCTGCTATTCGCTGAACAGTCCTTACATATGCATTATTGACTTCTTTTCAAAATCATTGGAAGCAAGAACAAAGTGGTTTATTTTGATATTGAAAGAAGAACAATCATCTTATAACGAATAATTAGAGAAGAAACAAGTGATGAAATGGATACGCGCAAACGATATAGTTGCACATCATCCTTGCGAATCCCCCATCAGTAGGTCTCCCAATGTAACAGTTTCAAAGGGCTTCCCAAAGAACGGTCTACTCTCAGCTGGTAGTGATAGCCCTGCAGATACTTGTTGCATTGTTGGCCGAGTACGTGGATCACCACGTAAGCATGAGAGACCAACTTTCATGAAGTACATTATCTCTTTCTTCATGACATCCGTTGGTGCTTCAAGGCACTCGTCTAAGATGTCTTTCAGCATTATAATTTTCACCGGAACACTGGAAGTGGAAGTTGAAGATGATGTTGGAAGGAGCTCAGGAGAGAGTAATGTGATAATCTCAGATGGGTGTCTGCCATGTAGTACTTCTAAAATGAGTACTCCGAAACTATAAACATCACATTTCTCGGTTACCTTCATTGTATAGGCAAGTTCTGTAACAACATTATTCATTTGTAACAAAAAAAAAGGATGTTAAATTTAGTAGATAGCAATAAGTATTAAACTTGACATTATAATAAATCGTAGTACCTGGAGCAGCATATCCGTATGTTCCTGCAAGTGATGTCCAGACGAATCCGGCTTCAAAATCCTTGCAGTACAAAATCAGAAACACGAGCTTCATATTCGAAATCCAACAAGACATTGTTGCTAGATCCCTATGAACTATTGCTGGAACGCAATCATGGTGGATGTAAGCAAGTGCATCAGCTGTTCCTTTAATGAATCTTATCCTTTTTATACAATCAAACTCTACTGCTTGTTCCCCATCGCATAAAATCTTTTTCAAACTCCCCCTCTCTACAAACTCATAAACCAAGAATGAGATTTGTCGCTCTACACTGGAGCAGAAACCAAAGAGTTTTACAATGTTCCTATGCCGGATTTCAGTCAATGCATGAACTTCACTTTCGAAAGATTTTAGATCAACTATTTCAGAATCTTCATCGGAGGTGTCCACCGCCGGAAAAAGAGACAGTACCTTTAACCAGAATTCCGCTTGAAAATCTTCAAGACTCTTAAAAGAAGACGGAGAAAAGGATTTCTTGGGAGCCATTGAAAGGAAAAAATGATATGAGATAGGGTTTGGAAAGATAAGAAAAGAGAAATTGAAAAATAAGAACGGAAGAAGTGAAAGAAGAAACAGCAAGGAAGAACACGGTGAAGAATAAAAGAAGGGTGTAGAGAATCACAGTTTTAGCATCGGAATAGTATCACAGTTTTTATTTTGTGATCAGCAGGAAATTTTTTTATTCGGATTATAAACAGATATATGCCTACTTTTCAACCCGAAAGACAATCATAGGTCCGTTTTTTTCAACTTTGCAAATCTAGGTCTCCTTCCATGTTTCCATCAAATCCGTTACTTTTTTCAATTTCTCGTTCAATTCGGTCAATTTCTCCTCAGATGAGATGAGTTAATGATGCACACTTTACCCTTATACATGTGTATGGAAGAGGACGTTTGATCTGAAACTAGTGTAAATATCGGAAATGATCAACGGCTTAGATTAAATGAAATTGAAAGTCTCCACGTGTTGCAAATCATGATGAAGAATAATTAGGGGTTGTTAGGGTTTATGATTGAGGTGATAAAACAGAGAGAAAAGCCGACTTAGAGTTAGGGTTTCAGAGAGTTGATGATGAATTGATCTTAAAACGGATCAACTAAGGATGGGTTTGAAGAGGATGTATTAGACAAGAAGATTATCAATTTAATTCGAGGGTTCGATTATGAAGAAGATCTCAATTTGAGAAATTAGTGAACTAGGGTTTGAGTTTCTGATGTGGGGACATAGAAGAAGATTGGGTTGAGGTTAGATTCAAGTTTGCAGATGTGCTTGAAGGGTTTTGATGGGATTCAGGTAAGGAAGAAGGAATAGAAGATGGCTTTTGCATGGTGTTGGTAATGGCTTTTGCATGGTGTTTGGGGTTGATTTTTATGTCAATTGGTGGCTGGAATTGTCAGCGAGAAGCCATCAGAGAAATGGAGATGGAAACAAGCTTCTAATTGAACTGGTGGTGCTCTGTATGGAGGTTTTGTTTTTATATGTCTGGAATTTCAGAAACTTCAATTGGGCATGAACTATGCAGGTACAGTGCGCTGAGTTGAAATAGATTCAGTTGAACTGAAGCAATAGCAGGTGATGAGTGGTTGGACCTGATGGTAGATGGAGTGTAGCTGCTGCATTTACACTTTGCAGATGGTACTACTATTGTAGGTTGTATTGCAGTGCAGGAGGAAAGATTATGGAGATACATACAATGTGGATTCAGTTTCACATTGCAGTGAATGAAGGTGATGCTAATGGTTTAATGAATAGATGTATGCTTAGGAACTAGACAGTGGTAAGCAATTGCAGGTGCAGTTCAGCTGGTGTTGTTGCAGGAACTAGACAGTGGTAAGCAATTCTTTTGGTGTTTAACAAAAGAATCAAGAAGGAAACGAGCTGTGGTTGTTTGCATATGAGATTGCAGGGGATGACTTAATGCATTTTCTCATCAGAGAATTTCAAAGAAGGCTGCAGTGGTAGTATTGTTGCCGAGTGGTTGAAACAGTGTAGAAGAAGAATCCGAAAAGCTAAGGAATGGTGGATGCTATTAGACGTAATTGAAGGTCAGATGAAGAATCTTGTTGTTTGTGATGGGGGTCACGTAATTATGAAGCGGGATCTGTTTTTCTTGAAGTGAATAAGGGTAATTTGAAGTCTAAATGAATTGCACTTCCCAAATTATAAATTGCTGATAACATAATGTTTCTAGAATATTCATACTTCAAAATTTGGGTTTTGTATTGATTTTTTTGTTGTATTTTCCTTATTCCCACTTGCGGGAGATTGGAAGGTTCAGGACTTAGGGAATGAGCTAAATGTCCACAGCTATGATGAAGTATGGAAGGTTTGTCTTACGAAAATTAGAATTAGAATTCTCACAGACAAAAATAACATACTATTTGTTATGTCAAAAGTCTGTAGTTCGTTGCATACTGTCTCAGTGTGTTTGTGTATTGAGGATTTGGTTTACTCAGACATAGCCGATTTTTTTGTGTTCTTTCTGTATTGCTTTTAACTAAGAAAATGTGGTAATAATGACCCACAAGTGTGCTCTTCTTGCATATGAGTTGAAACAGAACTTCTTTGCGTACAGGATAAACAGTTCATGAATGTGCAATTTTTTGGTGTATCTAGTTCTTTCCTTTAGTTTTGGACTGATCTTTGTCGTTTTGCATGAAGTTAATGGAAAATGGGTTAAATTCATCTTGATTTTCATATGAATGATGTTCTATGAAATTAGTAATCTACTACTGTTGAATTATATAACGGTATTAGAGAGCTTATTGGAGGATCCCAGTAATGATTTGTGAGGAGATTTGATGTTCAAGTGGTTGAACACTAGTCACATCCTGTGCAAATGCTCTAGGCCTATCCAACTCAGCCCAGTCCGCCAAAACATAACTCAGCTTAGTCAGCTAATACAAGTCACAACCCGAGTTAACATGAAACTCGGCCGGTTTGAAGGAATCACCGAGTTACCAATAAAACTCAATGATTTGAGGACTTAAAAGTCTTTTTGCCCTACCCTAACGGTTCCAAAAAGCTGGATAACTGTTGTTAACCGTTTTTTCAATAAACCGTCAAAACCGGCCTAGATTTGTAAGTTTCAAAAAAACGGGCCTATAGTTGTAACCTGAAAAAAACAGGCCTATATCTGTTTTTAACCCTTTTTATTTCTTTTTAAAATTATTCGAAACAAGAACAAAGTACTTCATTTTTATCGAAAGAAAAACAATATTCTTAACTGAACAATTAAAGAAGAAATAAGTGAAGTGAAGATATGCAGACAATTTAGTTGCAGATCGTTCTTATGAGTTCCCCATCAGTAGGTCTGGCAATGTAATAGTTTCAAAGGGCTTTCCAAAAGACGGCCTACTCTGAGCTGATAGCTCCGTCGATACTTGTTGCATTGTTGGACGAGTACGTGGATCACCATGCAAGCATGAGAGACCAACCTTTACTATGTATGTTATCTCATTCTTCACAACATCAGTTGGTGCTCCAACGCAGTGGTCCAATATGTCTACCAATGTTATGTTGTTTTTCCCCAGAACACTATTCGAGGTCGAAGATGATATTGATGACAACGATAGATGAAGCGCAGGAGAGAGTAATGTGATGATCTCAGATGGGTGCCTCCCATGTAGTACTTCTAGCAGGAGTACTCCAAAGCTGTACACATCACATTTCTCGGTCACCTTCGTTGTATAGGCCAGTTCTGTAACAACATTCATTAGTCACAGAAGAAACGAGAAATGGATGTGAAACTTAGTAACTTTGAAAACCTTATTCCATAGCAGTAAGTATTAAAATTAACATTACAAATATACGTACCTGGATCAACGTATCCATACGTTCCTGCAAGTGATGTCCAGTTAGATGAATCTGGCTTCAAAATCCTTGCAGTACCAAAATCAGAAACACGAGCTTCATATTCCAAATCCAACAAGACATTGTTGCTAGATATGTCCCTATGAACTATTGCTGGTACGCATTCGTGGTGCATGTACGCAAGTGCATCAGCTGTTCCCTTGATGAATCCTGTCCTCTTTACCCAATCGAACTCTACCGCTTGTTCCCCATCGCATAAAATCTTTTTCAAACTACCCCTCTCCACAAACTCATAAATCAAGAATGAAATTTGTCGCTCTACACTAGAGCAGAAACCAAAGAGTTTTGCAATGTTTTTATGCCGGATTTCAGTTAATGCTTGAACTTCACTCTCAAATGATTTAAGATCAACTATTTCAGAATCTTCATCTGACGAATGAAGCTTTTTCACTGCAACAACCTAGCCTGTCGACAGCTTTTCTTTGTTGACACTCCCATATCCTCCCACCCCAATGCAATATGTGTTATCAAAATTTTCCGTTACTTCCTTCAAACACAAGTTTCCCGTCATAATCTTATACCGCGAATATGTCTTTTCTAGGGTTTGTAGCCGTGGTTTGATCTGTCTGCGCAAGATTTTTTGCTAGTCTTTTTCGCAGAAAAAAAAGGATAGCAAGAAATGTGAACAGAAGAAACAATGAACCAAACAGAGGAACTAGAATTATCACCAGAAGTCTTGGTTTGGTTTTTTTTTTCTTTCAATCATAACCAAGGAATTACATGGTTTAAAACCCCCGGAGTGATTACCACATAAACCACTATTGTTCTTCAATGCACCAATGGGAGCATCCTTAGAGGCCTTGATGCTTGGAACAAGACCAGTTAATTCATTGTACGAAACATCGAAAGTGGTCAAGCTAAGCATTTCATTAAACGAAGAGGGAATTGAACCGGAAATCTTGTTGTGAGACAGGTTTAAGCTTTCCAGTTTTTTTAGCTCTCCAAATTCTTGCGGTATTTCCCCACTCAACTCATTTTGGCTGAGACCCAACAGGATCTATAATGAAGTCAAGCTTCCAATTGTAAGTGGAATGCTTCCATTCAAACTGTTTCTACTCACATCCAATCGAAGTAAATTTGAACATTCTCCAAGTTTTTTGGGTATCGGTCCGGTAAGCTTATTATTTGAAAGGTCGAGATACAACAAGGCGGGTAACATTCCAACTGACGAATTACATAAATAAGTAAGTACGGAACCTACGAGATTGTTTGCACGCAGATGAAAGTAGGTAAGAGATCTCAGCCTTCCGATATCCCGAGGAATGGTACCAGACAACTGATTTTCAAAGATGTGAAGTTTGATTAGGTTGGTAAGATTGCATAAAGAAGCAGGAATTGGACCAGTGAGATAGTTAGTCGACAATCCAATGTCAGTAACGACACTTAGTTTACCAATGTCATCCGGGATAGTTCCAGAAAGTTGATTTTTGAAACAGTATAACATGTTTAGGTTGGTGATATTACATAAAGAAGCTGGAATAGAACCGGTTAGATTGTTTGAGGACAACATCAAGTTAGTAAGAGACCCAAGCCTTCCAATTTCTTGAGGAATTTGACCAGATAGTAGATTTTGATGAAGCAATAAGATGTCTAAGTTGTTCAAATTACATATAGAAGTAGGGATTGGGCCATTGAGGTTGTTCATGTTTAACTCCAAGTCAACAAGAGACCTTAGGTTCCCAATGTTTTGAGGAATGGTACCAGACAGTTTATTTTGAAATAGGTATAGAGTACTTAGGCTGGTAAGGTTACATATAGAAGTAGGGATCGGACCAGCGAAATTGTTTGTGGACAACTCAAGGTCAGTAAGAGACGTTAGCCTTCCGATATCGTGAGGAATGGTACCAGAAAGTTTGTTTTCATACAAGTATAGAGTGTCTAGATTTCTGAGTTTAGTAATGGAATAAGTGCATGGCCATGAAAATGATTCAAAAATTCTCAATCACTGAATTGTATGGGATTAAATTGAATGAAACTGTTGTACTACTAGTATGTACGTACAAGTCGAAGTTGATTTATTCCTTTTTTTGGATGTTATTATTTGATGGATGATACTTTTGGAAAGGTTTTTTTGATGTTGATGTACTCTTGATAAAAGAAGATTCACAAGTCGAAGTTGATTTGTTGAAAAGAAGTTGTCTGAGGATTATGTATTAAAAGTTTCTCTTTTAACTTCTTCGTTAACATCTTCCTCCTCCTTCTTCTTCTTCTCCTTTTGTATACTTGGAGAATAAGAAGCTTCTGAATTTGTAACGACAGTGGGTGCTCGCTCCTTTCTATGTGCTTTTTCAGTAGAGATTGTGTGTATCAGTGGTTGTGTTTCGGCTTTTTTCGGTGAGTCTTTTAGAGGATTGGTCTATTGGCGCGGTGGATGAGTATCCATTGGTTGGAGTGGGAGGTAGTGAAGTACATGGAGGAATAAACAAAGATTTTCAGAAACTACAACCACCTCGGAGTCCAGGTTGAGCGAAAAAAACACCAATTTGTGTTTCCCAGTTGCAAGTAAATCTTGAATGAATGAAGGAGGAAATCTAAGCTTATTGGATGTTTGATCGTCACGCCAAAGAACTACAGAGGTGCTGATATGCAAAATCTTTTTTGTTCTTCATTCTGTAACTTCTTCTTCTACGTCACCTATCTATCTTACCGGTTTGAAATATTGGTTGAATTCACCTAGGAAAGTTGATATATCTAAAATATTTTAACAGTACCATCTATTAAGTTCCAATTCTTTGTTATTATAACCTCATATGTCATCAAATTAATAAGCTTTTACCTAACATCATCACGAAAATGTGTTATGTAAAACAGAGACCCCGAAAGAGGAATCTTCGAGATCCAACGGCTGAATTCTAAAGTCTGGGGATTTGATGGCTAAATTTCATTTTGTATTTCCAATTGAATAATAGTTTCCATCTAGTGTTGTTCTCATTAAAGGGGGAGATTATTATAAAAATAAATAAACATCAAAAATTGGCTAAAATAAAAACTTTTTTATGAAATATATATGAAATGTGATGTATTGTACTGGGTTGTTGTTGTAGTTTTTCAAAAATGATAAATAGGAATTCGTTGCTCGAAATTGAAAAGATTTATAAATAAAAAAATATATACAAAAGTTTGTCACAGGATCAAGAGTTACTAGGACTTATGATTCCACCATAATCATTCATATTATTAATATATTTATTCCCTAAAACAATTATAGCTCAAATAAAAATATCGACTCTGATTCTTGCCAAGGTAGATTTTTAGAATATTAATTGTAAATCTTAAGCATGGCATATCAAAAGGATTAATCCCAAGCATAAACCATCTAATGAAATGACAATTAATTAAGAAAAATCATAAAACAATTGATAAAAATGCAAGAATTCATAAAAGAATTAAATATAATTTTTATATGCGTGAAATATGGCTTCCTCAATCATCCCAATATTGGGGTTTAGCTACTCATCATGAAAACACACTCAAAAAAAATATAATTATAGCTCAAATGGTGTTTTTTTTTATTGAAGAAAAACTAATAATAATGAATCTGCAACGCTGTATATGCGTTTCAGAAGTTACCGTTACAAGAGACGTTGCAAATTCAAAATAAACGTGCCAAACTGACTGCTGCGAGTACTGTTGAAGAACGACAGTTCTCTGCGACAGTCAGTTCTTCTTCTTCGTCTTCTTCTTCCTCTTCTCTGCAACAGCAGAGAAGTTTCTCTGCAGCTCGGCTTCAAACCTTCCCTCTGTTTATCTCTCGATTGAAAAGTAGTAGATTATAGCCAAATTAAACCCATTCTAACGCTCATAATAAACTTTTTATACTCAATAGATATCACCCAATTAATTACAGCCATTTAATCTCTCCACAAATCCATCGAAAATCCATTTGAAAATCTGCCAGAGAGAGAATTCATTTTCCCGCCAAAACCATTATTTGAATTTTTGAAGAACGGAGTCCCCCTTATCCAGAATTGGGGTGCGAATAGCAGGTGTCCACTGAGGTGCCCCTTAGTAATTAGGTTGCCCCTTAACCAATGATGAGAGTCCGAATAACAAATGTCCTTCAAATGTGCCCCGGGCAACTTTTCGAGCTGATTTTTCCAAAAATGTTTGTTTTCAAGAAATACCTAAAAGCACACAAAACACCATAATAAGGACAAAATCGAGTGCCAACAAAATATAGTATTGAGATCAAATTAGACACAAAAATGTGTCTATCAGTTGTGTAATATTTTACGCATGTTACATATATATATATATATAACGTGATTTCTTCACGTGTCGTGTTGTACTGTGTCGTGTGCTTATCCATGTAGCGTATGGTACAATGTCGATGTGCATATTTATTTGACGCAGCACAACATACTTAGCTAACATATTATGCATGTGCCATGGCAAATCATGTGACATGTTGTGATGTGCATGTTGTGCCGTTATCGTGCTGACACGGCAGATGTTCTACTCCTAACGGTAAAACATGTTCATCGTATCCACCTCAGCAGCGCCATTCACATATCCAAACACAAAAAGTATCGGGAGATGCTACACTAATTCAAAAATTCTCATGATACACACAGCCCTGGGACCACACCAAGAAAATATAGGGGTGGGTTTTGGGTCCCACTAATTTATCTGTAGCCGACTAACCGGAAATTTTGAGAAAAAAAAATTGTCGGGGACATAAATCATTTCCGAAAATTAACTCCACTTTTCTAAATATCCACAAGAACACTTGCACATCTATGGAAGAAAATGCACTTTTTGGATCGGATGTTTTTGTGTCCACTACTTGCATTATTAGGGGGATCAACTGCGTGACACAGCATATAATTATTTAAATATATACCGGGAAAAAGGTCGATCTCAATTTTAAATACAAAAAACTCTTTCTTCGCGTTATATTAGAAGAAAGTATTTGGCATTATTTTGGCACTACTGCTTTCTAATGCAGTTTAATATTCTGACGTCAGTGCGTTTGGCTTCCATTGTTTTTTCTTTTTTTACTGCTGTCTACCATTCTTAGTCGGTCTTTCTTAAAAAACTATCTTCGTATTCTTTTTCAATCGGATCGTGACAACGGTTATACCGGTTTAATTTGTTATGATTATTTGTTTTGGCTAAAAATTTATTTAATTATTTTTGTTAAGAAATTGTTATTTTCATTGATGTTATATATATATACTTAGCCTAGGATGAGATACTTGCAAATCAAGTTAGGTTTTTGTTTTCTTCAAAAACAAGTAAAACTCGGAAAAGGATTTTCCCACAAATAAAGCTTTTAAGAAAATATTTTTGGAATTAATTTCCTAAAAAAAAATTCGCCAAATATAAATACGAGTAGAAGAAGAACTTGGTGCATGGGTCGAAACATGGTATCCATGAGCACGTGGTTATACAATGGAACACCTCTTTAGTTTTCCACAATGTGGAACTAAAGGTTCCATTTCATTCACTAAAAAATGAGGAAATATCCTTAGACAATTAGATCATTAGATCAAACCACACCAAAACCAGAAATCCATTCATTAAATAACTCATTTTCTCCAACATTTATAAGTCTAACCAACCAATTTTCTGCAAAACATCAACATCCTCCTATCCACCACAGCAACATCACATATTCATAAACAAATAAGGAATCTCAAATTTTAAATACAAAAGAACAGTTGCACATCAAAGGGGCAAATTAGAATTTGATTCAATTGGTTATTTGATGTAGCAAGGATTTTGGCATTATTTGCGGAAATTAGAATTAGATCCAAGTATTCTGAGTCTCTGACGTCAATCGAATCTTATATAAATAGCTTAGTAGGATTTTCCTTCAAAAATAAAAAATAGACACGCTTTTCTTAGACTCTATCAAGCTCTAAACACTAACATTTATAGGGTTCTATTCTGCAAATAAGTACAATGCAGATCATGTACCAGAATCGACGACCTCTATCGAGGCGTGGGAGTCGCCAGCACCATCGTCAACTCCGATGCGTGTCGAATCTCCACTTCAAGTGGTGTATGTCTGTGGTGATAAACCTTGTAATGTTGAAGTTCCAAAACAAAACAGTAACCCCATTCGAAACTCATCCCATTTTGATGGTGTTATCCATCTTAGCTCTTCTCACCTCCTTTTTCGTATATTCTGTGTCTCCAAGGAATGTCACAAGCAGGCATATGATGCTGCATATTCTGCTCGGTTGGCTGATTATATCGGTTTTCTTCTCACTTCTTCTTCCCCGGCCGGTGTATTGGTTGGTTTACCCCATTGTATTCATTTATCTTCTACTTTGTCATTTCTATGAACGCGTTGTTGTTATTATTCGATGGATGCAACCCAATTTGCGTTTGATCAAAGAGCGTTTACCCGGCATCATTGGCGGTTTCACCAACCGTGACCATATTATCAACAGCGAGCCACAAGGCCTTCCAGTTTGATTTTCATTTTTCACTCAACTTTAGTCGTAACGCTACATAAAACTGACACTCGGTTTACACTGCTTATGTATTTGTACTGTAAAATCAGATACAGTGGGCACCCCGGGATGTGTTTGGCTCCCATTGTTTTTTTACTTTTTGTCTCCCATTGTTAGTCTCTCTCTCTCTCCGTTAAAATCTGATAATGTATCAATCTTTGTAACACAATATATTTTCATAAATCAAAGAATTGGGATTCTCTGTTTGAAGTACTCCGATTATATACCGATTTTCATTCGGATGTTGTATATCCATATCCTCATCATTATGCGAAGCAATATAAGATAGATCACCTGAAACTCGATTGTAACCTACTTTGGGTATACAACTTTATTCTCCGGATTCAACGGTGGTATTACCTTAAGAGGTATCATTTTTTGTTTATTTTCTATGTTATGTGTTATTTCCTAATCTCTTTTGCGTTTTTTTCATCGAATTCTGGAGTATGGTTGTTGATGGGTTCCTCTTCAATGGAATCAAATCAAGATGACCGGTTACTTTGTAAAAGGGTTTTTTTTGATTGATTTTGCTTCAAATTCCCTAATTTTTACTAATTGAGGTGTGATTGGTTGATGGGTTCTTTACTGTGGAAGCATTACATGGCCAAAACACTATAATCAGGTTACGATTGATTCTATTTTCTTTTTTTTATTGCGGTGTGATTTGTTGATTGATTCCTTTCAGCGAATCAGTTCAAGGAAAGCTTTTCAAAGCCCTAATGGTTAAGCTATTAAACAGTATCAATATAAGTCGTTTTTGGATTTTATGATTTTGGGGGTTTCAATGATTTTGTTGTTTCTTCAATGGGTTCTAGTTCTAACTGATTTGGGTTTCATTTTAGAGGTGGTATAGCTTATTTAAAACACATTGAAGAAGACTAATGGGAACTGAATCGGTTAAGGCAGTTTACAAGACAGAAGAATTGAAAGAAAATGTGCAAAATGGTTAGCAATACCATAACAGGGTTCTTGTTTCTTTCGCTGCTGCTGCTTGTAGCTTCCAGATATGACTGTTGGTGCACAAGCGACCAAATCATTGCTTGGGTTGGGTCCTCAGCCTCTGTGGCTTTCACATCTTTCATGCTCATGATCAGATCAAATCTTCAAAGTTTAAACTAAATTGGAGTTTTATGTTACTGGCAGTTAGTAATTAAACCTCTGCAGATGAAGCTAGTGGTGGTAAAACTCTATACGGTGAAAATCTATTTTGTGCTGTGTTGGTGACTTGGTATGATGTTGATAAGGATTAAGTAGTTTCAGAGAGAGTAAAGTAATTCAGTCGTTTCATCATGCTTTTTGCAAACCATGTTCCGGAAACAGGTTTGTTTTATCTTTTAGTATCCCATTTCCTTATTTGAAAATTTCATTGTTCCTTGCATCGTGTCATTATGTAGAAATCGTTTGTCGAAAACATAGGTGATTAAGTGAAAGCACCATAATAGGTTTTTCGGTGTTTCTATGTTTGAGGCTACATCAGCTCGAGGAAGAAAGCGTAGTACTAGGTTTCATAAGGTTGGAACCTGGAAACTGAAAAGTTGGCTTGGGGCTGTATATTTACACTTTTAGGGTGTAGGCAATAATAATATAGACAGTAATATACGAGATGTCTAAATTCTTAATGGGATGTTGTGATAAGTAGTCACTCCTGTCTCCTGGATTTTGTATGACTCCTGACTTTTTTACTGAATGGGAGCTTTTCATTTCAGTTCTGTCTTTTTCTGTTTTTCGAGTCTATGGTGAGGCTTTTGGTGGTTGCCTGAATTGATATTGTTAACATCTATCCGGTGAAGAATCAAGATTTGGAAAAAAAAAAGTGCTAAATTATTAAGGGAGAGAGGCTAAGTCTTCACAAAGGATGTCGAAATACACGTATGTATGTCTACATTTGACTTTTCCTATGTGGTGCCTGTTTTAAAAAATTTATGCCCGGCCCGAATCTCTCAACTGCCCAGGAACAATGCATCTCCCCATAGTTGCAACAATGACGGAAGTAGAATCACATTCTAGCCAAAACGTGTGAGAGCCACATTAGAAACTTACTTCTAGTGTTCTTATTACGGAGAGGAGCGCGGCTTTGACTGAAATTTGAGTAACAACATAAAATATTTTCTTTTATTTCGTACTTGAAGACATGCAAATTTTATTGAATTTGCAGGGAATGCAAGAGGACTTTGATACATTTGAAGGAGGCCATAAAGATCCTGTTGGTCTTGCTTGCTTTTGGAGGTTGACTCGTGTTTCTTTTAATCTCTTCATGTTCATTTTTTGTTGTTTTTCATATTGTGTTTTGATTAGCACCGCTAGAGCTGGCAAACGGGCGGGCCGGGGCTTGCCCGTTACGGGTTCCACAGGTTCGGGTTAATACGGGTTGAAACCCGCGGGTTGAAATTCTTCACGGGTTGTCATTTCTTCAACCCGTGCCCGTAACGGGTTGAACCCGCGGGTTCACGGGTTAGCCCGCCCGTTTCAGAACTGAAGATAAGGAACTCACATTGTTGCAGGTGAAGAAACAAGAACAAATTTTCTAAAACACTATAAGAATATGGGATTGAATTTCCTGTATCAAATTCACAAAACCCATCTATGCAAGCTTTCTATTCTGTTAAAAAATAATAAAGTTGCAGGATCTGTATTTTTGTGTGTACATTTGTTTTTGTAGGATGTTAATAGGATTTGTTTTTCACAGGCTGACGAAATTTATGGTTGCTTAGAGAGAAATTAGGACATACTGGGAAACTTTTTGTTCGCAGGCAACATCTATCTTGTGTTATTGTAGCTATAGTAACTTCCACCTACCACCATAATATTGTAACTTCTAGAGGTTTTCAGTTTTGAAAAATTTTCTTCATTACTGTTAGATCACATCATGTATCAGTGTTATGTAGGCATATAATTTGACTTCCGCTGCAGGCTAACATAGTAACATGCCTAGGTGTCTGACAAATGGGTACCTTTAAACGATGGTTATCCCAATTAGTCTCAACCATGAAGTTAGAGATCTTATAGTACAAGATGAAAATTGGAAAACTTTTTGCTGAAGACACAATTAGGAGACTAAAATCAATTTATCAATTTAACTAGCCAGGATACAATTAGTTGAACTGACACAAAATTTACAACCATGTCGATCTGCTTATAATTTTGTTTTCAGGGATAAAGATACAACAGATTGTAAAATAAAGGAACAGAGTTTGGAAGAATAATGTAGTCCCGGAGTTAAGTTTGTTTTTATGGAAAATGGTGGTCGATATCCTCCTTTTTAGAGCTAAACCTCATGCTTCTCAGGGCCATATAGATTTAATTGTGGTCTTTAAAATCAACTCTGCCTTGAATCTAGGTTGCATTTATTTGTGAATTGTTATTTTACAAAAGATTTGTAGTCTGCTCTTAATATTCCTTGTCCTAATGTTCGCGATAAATTTTTAAGTTGGGTAGAATCCTGGTTCTGTGACCCCTGGAAAGATTGGATTAAAACTATATTTTTGTATGATCTGAAAATACAAAGAAATTGTTTGCAGGTGGATGCATCTTACATAAGTGAATAAGGTCTTTATGGGTTGGGCTATTGGCATCCTCTTCTCGAGGTTTGTCTTTAACTGATGATGTTAAGATGGGTGCTGGTTTTACCACAGGTCTAAACCCAGCAGAAGCTGTAGGCTTCCAATATGGATTTAAAGAAATTCAGAAAATTGGTGATTGCAATATAGTAGTTCCACAGGTTAAAGGGCAGGTCTTTAGCTGTTCCTGGAGGGAGAGCCGAAGTGATAATGCAAGATGCTAAGATTTCACCCTCTGGGTTCACACTTGTCAATATCTCACACTTGCCATTTTGTCTAGACAGTATATTTATGAAGAAATGTTTTAAGATCTCTATTACTGCTAATAGTTTAGCACATTCTTTGTTGCTACTATGTGGTCCTGAAGCACAAGGGGATTTTAAATTTAACAGGAATTACAATCAACAACAGATATTGAGATCTAATTAACTGTTTGTTTGATTTCATAGTTAGATTGTGAAATTTGTTAAAACAGCGGAGATAGTAAATAGATAGATCTATAAATATGGAATGAGACAGATGTCACATATTGGCATCTGGACGTAGTATATTAAACTAGGCCGACTGTACTCGAACTGGGAGACCGCCTGCCTCGCTGTTGATAATATGGTCACGGCTGGTCAAAAGGCGAACTATGCTAAGAAAGCCCTCCATAATCAGGTTAAGATGGGGTTGAACACGTTGAATGATGCATGATGCCGAGAAAACCCTCCTGAATCCAGTGCAAACTGGGCTGAATCTAAAACAATACAGCCTAGATACTACACGGTATTCATACTAAGTATGTGAATTGTATTGTGATGATTCAAGTACGAAATTCTTGTTTGCGTATTTGGTATGTGGACGGATTTACCTGAGAAGGTATGAAACTCTTGTATGTGTATTTGGTATGTGAATTAAGTTACTTGAGTTGGGTCCGGAACGGTTTTTCACGAACCGGGTTTGTGAACAGCTGGTCAAGGCCAAGATCGGGAATTGTTTTTCACGTATAGAGGTTAAGTTCTAGATTCAGTCACATATGATTTTCATACTCATGAACTAAAACATTTATAACATAAGGAATGCAATCTTTGCAAACGTAGCTTAATGTTCATGAATTGATTCTTGAATAAGTACTTTGTACAATCATGAATCAAGCTGATTTCGATTTAATTGGTTCATATATATTTCTATGAAATGGTGAAAAATTGAACAACTCTATTGAAGTAAAATTAGTTTCATTTGATTATCATTCATTCATGATTGATCTTCATATTTGATCTAGAAGTGTTAGATGAATACTAAGTCAAGAAGTGTTCATGTGGGTAAATACGGTTAACTATTGTTGAGCCAACATGTATACATGTTTGGGTATGTTTCAACCATAACTAAATATAAGTGTATTTCATTTGTGTGTAACAAGCTAAGACCAACTAACGATGGAGATTAATTGCTCTATTTCTAAGCAGACTTAGCTTGAATCTTAAATCTGGAGTTCATCTAACGGTGAATATCAATTGCTTTGTTATTAAGATATCTTAGCTTTGATTGGAAGCAACCCTAATTTGAAAGAATATATAGCACTTGGGAAAAATAATCCCCACACTTCTATGTGTTCCTAGTTGCATACTAGGTTCGATTCTCCTTTAGCCTAGGTTTTTCCAAAACCATTAGGTTAACGACTTAAAGACTTCATTGGGATTCTGAAGTCAGGTCCAACTATTTTTTTTGTAGTTGTGTATTTTGATCTTATTTGTTCTATCATATTGAGTTTTATCTTCTCTAAGATTTACTCGAGTTTATCTCCGATAGGTAAGATATAAAAAGTAAACACAAAGTCCTTTGTCTGTAACTTTGTGATTCCATAATAACTTTTTTTGTTAGTCAGTTGGGTTATTGTGAGGTGACTAATCTTCTAGGCTACACTCGGTGTTGTAAAACTGGATTATTAGTTGGTTCCTGTTCAACTTGATTTATCATAAGACGGAACAAAAACTTCATAGATATATCTGTGGGAGACATATTTTTGTCTATCAGAATAAACTTGTCTGTGGAAGACAGATTTGTTTATAAAGTCATTGACTTTGGGTCGTAGCAACCCTTAGTTGTGGGTGAGATCAGCTAAGAGAATCAAGTACGTTGAATCTAGCGGTGTCCAATAGGCGTAAAGAATGCGAATGTACCTTAATTAGTGTGAGATTGGTTAGGGATCAACTACATTCCGGTTCGAAATTAACTTGTAGAAGGCTAGAGTCTTCTAATCCCCCATACCACCTTAATCTTCCAACACCCATTCTGAATGCAATACCCACTCTCGATTCATCTATCAGTTCAAAACCCTCTTTGATTTCACTTCATTTCAATCTCCATGAATCAGTAGCAGGAAAAGAACTAAGAGAAAAAAAGAATGTACTGGGTAAAACGAAACCTGAATTCTCTCCCTCTCTCGACCTAACCAGGTCTGTATAAACAGGAAGGTTATTGGAAACCCATGTGTTAAGATAAGGGGAACCTCCAGTTTTCTGCATATTTCTTGTACTTTCAGTTCCCTGGAACTGACAAGCTTAATTATTGATTTTGCTCATAACTTTCTCGTTTGATGTCGGAATTAACTTGTTCTTTCGCCGTTGGCTTTGCCTTTTTGTGCTCTTCAACATGATGACAACAATACAGCCTGGGTTTTAACGAGTTTTACTTCGTTTTGCTCCAATGATTCCAAAACACCTATAAAACTCGAAACAAACATAAAATACATAATTTACAAAAAAGCAAAGAAAACATAAACAATAGATAACAAATATGGTATATTTCTACACATATCAGTCATTACCTTCTTTGCATGTTCCACCTATCGAATAGCATTGAAACTAAATGTAAGATCACCATTCGTCCAACAAAGAAAAGTGAAATGGAGAGAATAAAGAAACCACCAGTAGATCAACAAGAAGAAGCCAAAAAAAATTCAAGAAGGATGACAAGTTGGCGGAACTAAGATGGGATAGTTTTCATGAGGATTGGGATGACATGGCACATTCTCTTACCATGGAAGATTATGAAGAACGATCTCGTATGTTATTGGCTAGTTTTAGAAGTTATCCAAGCATGGTGTAATATTTGGTGGACAATTGGTTGGATCCGTACAAAGAGAAGTTCTTAGCGGCATTTACGAACAAATTTAAACACTTCGAAAACCAAGCTACAAGTACGATGGAGTCGTCTGACAACCGGTTGAAGAACAAACTTAATAGTTGTGATGGTAGATTTGTTACGGTATGTCATGCTAGACTCATTCAAATGGAAAAAAAAAAGAGTGAAAATAAATAAATAGAGGAGAGTGAGTAATAATGTAATATCTAAGATCTCTATTAAATTTATCAGGAACAATCAACAACAGATATTGAGATCTAATTAACTTTTTGTTTGATTTCATAGGTATATTGTGAAATTTGTTAAAACAGCGGAGATAGTAAATAGAATAATAGATCTATAAATACGGAATGAGACAGGTGTCACATATTGGCATCTGGACGTATATTAAACTAGACCGACTGTACTCGAACTGGGAGACCGCCTGCCTCGCTGTTGATAATATGGTCACGGCTGGTCAAACGGCGAACGATGCGAAGAAAGCCCTCCGTAATCAAGTTAAGATGGGGTTGAACACGTTCAATGATGCCGAGAAAACCCTCCTGAATCCAGTGCAAATTGGGCTGAATCCATGGGAAGATGCGAAGAAATCCCTCCTTAATCTTTAGCAAAGTGGGTTGAATGGACTCTCGAATGATCATGGTAAAACGTCTGTTGAAATAACAAAGTGGAAAATAAGCCGATACAATTATATAGACTAACCAGTTGAACCCCCGAGGAAGAAGAAGTGACAATAACACAGATAAAACCAGCCAACCCAACGAGATACGAAACATCATTTGCCTGTTTGTGAGAGTTCTTGCAGGTGCAGAATATAAGATAAAGGAGGCAAGAAGAGCAAAGATGGATAACCCCATCAAAATGGGATGAGTAGCGAAAGGGGTTGAGGTTTCGTTCTTGAACTTCAAACTTAGAAGGCTTATTACTGTAGACAAACACCATTCCAAATCAAACTCCGACAGGTATCGAAGTGGACGACGGAGCTGGCGATTCCCACCCCTTATTAGAGTTCTTCTATTGTGATGCCTATGCATTGTGTTTTCCCTTCTGAAAACTAGAGTACTCCTACAATTTCAGTACTCTGAGCTTGATAGAAGAAGGGTTTAAGGGAAGTGTATGTATTCGTATGTCTTTCTGGAGGAACACTTCCCACTGATATATATATACATGCAAAGGCAGCAAGTTCTAGGGTACATTTTCTACCTTTAAGGCAAATAAGCGTGTTTTATGTAGCATTTTTGTGGTAGGAGATGTCCATAACCTCTTCTACCCACATGTGCACGATATTCAATACATTCTTTACCTCGAAAGTTTGTTTGAGTTTATTTTTTTTTGTTGGTTGCTACTATGGTACTAATTTGTTTGGGGTGTGCCCCCATCCATCTTTTAAAAGTGTTTCGTCTTTTATGAATTTTGTTACACTCCCAAACAACCGTGTTCCCCTACTAGCAATGTTGCCTTCTTTATATTTCATATTCCTCGGTTGGTATTTTTCGTCTACTAGTACTTGAAATGTCACTGTCACGTAATGAAGTTGCAAACTCCATTTTGCCTCGAGACAAAACTGTTATTATATTCACCGTATTTTGTTGAATATAAGATTTCCCCTTTTTTTTAATAATTTTGATAAGTCGATTTTACTTACTTACAGAGGAAGTTTAAGTTACAGATGATTCATACAAAGGCAGCAAGTCCTAGGGTACATTTTCTACCTTAAGGCAAATACGCGTGTTTTATGTAGCGTTTTTGTGGTAGGAAATGTCCATAACCTCTTCTACCCCACATGTGCATGGTCTCTTCAAGATATTCATTACATACTTTACCTTGAAAGTTTGAGTTTATATATTTTTTTGGTTGCTAGTAGGGGCACCAATTTGCTAGGGGGTGTGCACCAATCCATCTTTTAGAAGCGTTTCATCTCTTATTGATTTTGTTACATTCCCAAACAACCCTGTACCCCTATTAGCAATGTTGCCTTTTTTATATTTTTATATCATCAGTTGATGCAAATTCAAAGGCTTATCTTCTGGTAGAAAATGTCCATGACCAGTGGTATTTTTCGTCTCAAAAAAGTAGTACTAGTACTCTGAAATGTCACCGTCACATAATGAATTTGCAATCTCCATTTTGTCTCGAGATAAAACTGATTCTTCTTAAATTTCCATTCTTTTTTTCTTTTCTTTTTTGATAAGACCATTTTATTCTACGGTTAACCCTTTCTAGGAGATATAATCTTTTAATATTTGACATATTTTCAGTTGTGAAATGGGAGATTTTTCCAGATCTTATTTCCTTAGCCGATCTATCTTCGAAATTAACATATTTCCTATATCTAAACTTAAAGCAAACCGATTTACAAGAATTAAAATAAAAATTGCATCTGTTCATGCTATTAAGAGCTCTCCAAAGCTGGTCATCAATCCTTAATTCTCCATTCACAAGTTTCACCAGGATCAGGCAGTCATTAATAATGCAACAATTTTTCTTTGTCTCCTCAACACTTGGCATTTGGATACAAATAGAAGTGTCATTTTTAAAGGTCTCGTGAGTACCTAAACGTGCTTCTTCGTCAGGCCCTATGATTTGAGTTGTATCCGAAACAATTTCTCACAAAAAAATATTTAGAGACGAAGGTAGGATTGGTCATTATATTCGTTGCTGACCAAAATTTTTCTTGCCACTACAAAATTTTAATGGCAAAATTTCACTTTTGCTTCGTATTCATTTAAATGACGAATTAATTTTTGTTTGCATAAATATATATAAGGACAAAAGTTATACGTTGTCAGCAATAATTTTTTCAAAGACCAATTTTTTTCCTTCAATAGAAAATGATCCGATTGTGACAACAATTTATTTGAATACAAATAGTTCCAACTGCGAAATCCATATTTGGCAGGCATTCATTCCGTCAACGAACTAATTTTGTCAGTGTAAGATACATTCAGGGACAAAAGTCTTGGATTGTTAGCAATAATATGTTTGGAGACTATAATTTTCCTTTTTTGCTAAAAACCAATTTCGTGAATGAAATAATTCGTCACAAAGAAATATTTAGAGACAGAGACAAGAATGGTCACTATATTTGAGTAAAGAACCTCAAACTCGTCAACGCTATTAGACCAGTCAAATGATGTATTAGTCGATGATAACTCGATTAGTTTAACACGAACGTCAATTAATAAGAAATAATCTACAATGATTTAGATACGAAACTAATACCGTTGGATAGGTATCGAAAAATTATGCGGAATGATCTATTTCAACGTGTCATTCAGATACTGGACGAAGAAGATATCATCTAACTTGTTTATGAAGAGAAAATTTATCATTTCACGGATAAACCGCCTGGCTGCCCTTATCTATTTTTCGGGTGTCTTTATCATTTTTCTTGGTCTTATCTTCACCTCACCGAGAGACGAAAGTGAAGTTTGTTTTGAGGGAAAACAGTACCTAAGTTCTATAGATAAGAAGAGGGTCGTTGTTATGCATATTCTTAAAGAAGAAGAAAATGATTCTGTGAATCAGAGAAGGTTAAGAATTAGGGTTTTCAGAGTTGATATCAGATTGAAATGGAATTGATGAGCATTTCGTGTCTATAATAGATGAAGAATCGGGGGTGTTTAATTAATTAACGTTTTGAAGAGGTTCTGGGGATGAATTGAATTAGGGTTTCTGTAATTGATTTCCGGATTCAATTAAGGGTGAATAAGAAGATATTTAAGGATGGGTTTATGTTAATTGAAGCGTAAAGAAGAATCATTATTCAAATTGCAGTTTTGATTAGGATCTGTTAGAAGTTAGGGTTTTTCTTCTCAAAATAGAAATTGGGGTTTACAAGAAATCAAGACTGAGAAGATGATGATGATGGAAGTAGGAAATGGGTATTTGGGGTTGATTCACAGTCAAATTAGCAGAAAGGAAATTCACAGTTGAAGAAGTGGACTTTGAATTTAATTGCTAGGGTGAGACTATTTTGAGGTAATCGTTCTTCTGAATTAATTTAGTAGGGTTATTTGATTTCAATGTTTGATTATATGAATTCTGTAATGGGATAGTGATTTATGATGGATTTGAACTCAACTGCAGCTAATGAAGTTCATACAGTTATGTGAGTTACTAGTTTGATATTGTAATTGAATAAACAGAGTTGTTTGAAGTTAAAGAATGGGTGGCTGAGGTTCTGGTAGAACAGGAAAAGGATGTAAGTAAGAGGTGATTGAGTGCATTTGAATTATTTTAGAATAATAACTGATGTTCAGTTGAACCTGAGATGGTCATGGTGGTGCAGCTTCAAGGAAACGAAATGGTTTGTTGTTACTGCATTTGACTAAGGTTATGAGAGGAAGCATTTTTTGGGGACATGGTTTTTTTGGGGACCATGGTTCTATTTTAGATATAGACATTTGAAGTAATTCTAGGTCACCCCTTATCTAAATATTTATTTAATACCTAATTTACCCTCCTAATTAATTTAGGTTATGATTAGTAAAATAATTTAGTTAAAAACAATTAATGATATTAAATTAAAAGATGGGTTTATTATTAGTTGACTGAATTTTTATGAGTAGAATTTTTGTGAGATTAGAGTTAGAGAAGATGAAGGAGAAAAACATGGAAAATAAAAAAAAATTCCAATTCACCCCATTTGAGTATTCAAGTGATGAATCTGATTCCTCATCTCCATCCTCTAATACGATATTTGTTAATCTTCTAAATGATCCAGATTTGGCTTATTTCTTAGATGGTGATTGTATTATTCAAGAAGAAACTCAAGATGAAAATGATGGATTATATCAACCACAACCGGAGGATGAGCATTTGGGTAAACATGTATGATGCAAACTTAGATAACGTATGTTTAATTGGTAAAAAATTTCCTAAAAATCATAATTTTCAACTGGATTTGGGACTGTTCGGTTACATTATGTGAAGAACATGTAACCGAACTCCCCTGAAGGTGTAGTTCGGTTTCCTTGTGAGGATGAACAAGTAACCGAACTCATCTGAAGATGTAGTTCGGTTACTTGATCCAAACACGCAGGTTACCGAACTCCATATAAATGGAAGTTCTGGCATTCAGCGTTATGTTCGGTTGGTTCGCAACTAACCGAACTTTACATACAAATTAATTTGATATAAGTGTATAAGGTTCGGTTTGCGATCCAACCGAACTCAAATTAGTCAGTTCGATTGTTTCTTAAACTTGAACTTAGAGCGTAGCCAACCGAACCTAACAAGCCAAATAAATTCTTTCTATGTTTTTAACCCCAAAATTCGGTTACGTGGAGGTTTTAAAATGTTTGCGATCGAACCGAACTCATAGGTCAGAGTTCGATTGGATGACTTATAAAACCAATTGAAATAACAATAAGGTTCGGTTACATAAAAAAATTCTTTTAATGTTTTTAACCCTGGAGTTCGGTTACATGGGAATTTTACATTTTTTTTGCGAAACAAACGAACTCTTTTGCTTTTGTTTGTTCGGTTACTTGCCAAATTACTTAATAAACCGAACATGTAGTTCGGTTTCAACGATAACAATTTTATGTAACCGAACTTATTTTGTGATTTCTTGTAGATAATACCAATGCATGATCAACCTTATCTGATTGGTATATTGTTCGAAGATACATCTCATCACTATGCTATTGAGTTAGAATTTGACTCACCTATTGATGTGAAGAATTGGGCTAGAGAACATGTCAAGAGAGTCAATTGCGTCTTGGTTTGTAATGGGAAAGAAAGCAACACTCGTTTAGAAATGGTTTTTGAGAGAAGTGGAGATCCCGAAGCTAGTCACAAGAGGAAGGGTTATGAGTATAAAGGAAAGACGAAGAGGAAGAACACAACGTGCTCAAAGAAAATCAAATGTCCGTTCAAGCTGGTAGCAAGAGGAAATCAACGAAGAAATGGTTTCTATCTACGGATAAGGTGGTAGGTAGTCATAACCACCCTCGTCCGTATGATCTTGAAGGGCATGCAATGGTCGCAAGGCTCACTCCCCGAGAAATGGAAAAAATAGTCGAGTATAGGAAATTGTTTGTTCCACCTTCCACAATGCTTCGCTTATTAAAGCAAGATAACCCGGGCAACGTATCATCTTTGTCCACCATTTACAATGCAATTGAGACGATTAAAAGGAATGAATGGAACAATAGAAAAGTTATGCAACAATTGTTTTTTTCGGCTCAAGAGAAAGGCTACGCGGTTCAAAAGAAGGTAGGTCCGGAAAAACAAATAACTCTTCTATTCATTTCCCAGCCAAAGAGTGTTCAATTGGCTCAATCCTTCCATGAAGTTCTTATAATGGACTGCACTTACAAGACAAACAAATACGAGATTCCATTGTTGAACATTGTTGGTCGTACGTCGACGAAGTCACCGTTTACCGTTGCTTTTTTTATTCTAAAGGACGAGCAAGAACCAAGTTTCACTTGGGCGTTACAACAAATAAAGGCGATCTACCGAGATGATGAGATCCCCGGGGTTATCGTGACGGAAAATGACGTAGCATTGATGAAAGAAATAGAGAAAGTCTTCCCATTAGCACATAATATGCTTTGTACATTTCATATATGGTGCAATGTGATGAATAGGTGCAAGCCTCAAATTTTTCCACCTAATATGAAAGGATTGGAAGATATTAGTAAGCTACCGGTTGATAAACAAGAGGAAGCAAAAAAGAAATTCGATAAAGAATACACCATAAATCACGCTAAATGGGTTGCCTTCTCCGGGGAATGGGAGGCATTGACTTGGTCTCTCACCGAAGAAGATTATTATCTTAATCTTGCGGAATTTAGACAACATTGGTCTAGCCCCGAATATTCGGAGGATATAATAACGTATGTGGTGCAGCAATGGTTAGAACCGCAGAAAGAGCACTTTGTTTATGCTTTTACCAATACTATAAACATTTTGGGAATCAAGCGACAAGTTTGGTAGAATCTGCTCACCACCGGTTGAAGAAAAATCTTTTGGGTGTGTCGATAATTTTGTGGTTGTGTTCAACGCAATGGAGAGTTACTTTAACCGCGATATTGAGAGAATTAAAGAAAAGTTCCAAAAAAGTCGCATATTTAAGTACAAAAGGATTGTAGACAAGGGTGGTAACATCACGAATATGACGGACCTTCGGTTATTCAAGGGACTCCACTATAATGTTTCACATGCTTGCATCAAGAGGTTAATGATTGAGGTGAATTTGATTGATATATAGGGAGCAAAGCCGGAAGAGGTGTGTGTTTGCAACATGATGAAGTCTATGGGGATCCCTTGTCGCCACATGATAGATAAGTATGAACATGGCATAATCCCTTTATGTGATATTGATCCACATTGGCAACACTTAAGTTTTGTCCCTCCTCCAAAGGGTGGTGTCGGTGAAGAGTTTGGTGACAATGAAATGAGAACAGCGGTTATCGAAAAATACCGAAACATGAACAAACTCGAAAGGAAAATCTTTTGGGATGACATGAGGCCTATCGTTTTCCCCCACACTTCGGATAATGTGCAAGAACCGATTAAAGGCAAGGGAGGAAGAGGTAGGCCAAAAACCAAAGAAACAAAAAAACAAGTTAGAGAATATGCAAAGTTGTTGTCTAAGAAGGCGAGTGAAATGACTCCTTTTACTAGATATCCTTGTGGGAATGAGTATACAGCGGCGAAGTACCAAGAAGATTCGAAGAAAAGGGGAAGGAAAATTATTGAAAAAGGCAAGTCAAGTGAATGAGATATGAAGAAAAAGGGACCGATGTTACGCTCTCAACCTACTCCGTCGGAACCGAGGCAACCAAGTCTTGATGATAAAAGGTACTTGGAAGGTACACCACCTCTTGATGATAAAGGTACTTAGAAGACCTACCTCCGTATATATAGATTACGTAATATCCACCCATGACGTCCCTCCGGATGGTAATTGCGGTTTCCATGTAGTCGTACAAAAAATAGGGCCTTTCACTCAAGGTGCCAAGCTATATAATGATAATCAAATCACTTATGTTCGTCAAAGGTTGATGATGAAACTAAAGGAGAAACCGAAATTTTACAAGACAATGTTGTCCGATGGCGATGGTAGTTTAGGTGTGCAACTTGTTAGATTTCAAATTCGTCTCCACGGGGCCGATCCAATCACAAGGGATCATTGGATGTCAATGCCGATATGTGGGCACTTAATCGCCGAGGCTTTCAATTGTGTAGTGCATTATTTTTCAAAAGGTGGTAGTTTCACATACACTCCCAAAACAACCATATGTGTCGAGAAACTTAGACATAGGAGGGTGGTGATTGCGTTGGTTAACAACAACCATTTTATAGGCCTCCCGTTAAAACACAATTGTCCATTGCCACCGATATGCGGGTGCTCTTATTGGTCGGGATATAACCCCGACACAATGCTGGGTTGGAGCATTATGTATGAAAATAACATGGAGATGTGAAAAGCTTTGGAGGAATCGGAAAAACATACACGGACATGCAGTATCCCTTGGGATGATTAGATTTACCCTTGGCTAAAATATATGTATGATTTTGAATATCATGTGAATGAAACATTGTGTTTCTTGGGATTTGGTCTTATGTTTGCTTTGAACCTCAACATAAGAATGAAACATTGTGTTTTTTGGTATTTGGTCTTAATTTTGTGTTATTTGCTTGAGTTGACATGTTTTCATTTTTGTTCATTTAACTTTAGTTCGGTTTGTTCTATAACTTTCCCAAAAGTTCAATAGTTAACTAAAGTAACAACACCAAAATAACAAACAAAAGTGCAGGAAATTTTCTAATGCTAAAATTACATAACATTTAATATCCGAAACGCGTTATGAAAAATTGCACAAGGATGCGGAAATGGTCTTCATATTTTAAATTCTTTCTCTTCCATCTTCGCCATTCATTTTTTGTTGTTAAAAGAATGTCCTCGTATGTTTCACCTCTAAGTCGATACCGCCTTACAATCCGAAACATAGCCATAAATTCAAAAACTCTCTCTTTAATCTTATCAAATCTCAGTAACAAAGCTATATGATCACGGTTATGAGGGTTTCCTGTGTCGGAGATGAATTGCTCATGAATTTTTCCCCAATAAGTTTGACTCATAATACCATTCATTCTTCGTTCTTCATTCCTCTTTGGATAGTATAATTTGTAGTTTCTACAAAGAGAGAGATATTCATCTAAAGTAAATTTAGCCCTATTATCTGCCATTTTCAGAAGATTTTGAGACAAAATGCTAATTATGAGACACATATTTATACCACTGAGGTGTATAACGGCTATAAAATTAGCCGTTACTTGAAATTTGTGTCATTCAAATTTCAAAATAGAGAGTTCGGTTATATAAGAAATACATCGACAGAACCGAACTACAAAGTTCGGTTACCTGGTATTATTTTGCAGGTAACCGAACAAACAAGAACCACCACTGGTTGTTTAGCTCCACAGTTCGGTTACCTGGTATTATTTCGCAGGTAACCGAACGCTCTTGTTCGGTTATCTGAAAGATAATACCAGGTAACTGAACCTTCTCCTAGATGTTTTGGGTTTTTTTGTGTTGCTGAGTTCGGTTAATTGACCAAATCTGCGAATGAACCGAACCTTTTGATTATCAAGTTCGGTTGTTTACGCAATTTAGTCAAATAACCGAACTTCCTAATAATTTCTTAAAAATTTGCGTTTAACGAAACACATATGAGTCAAATAGCCAAACTAATCCACATCATATCTTATACTAACATATTAGTCGTCCACAATAAGCTTTCTAAACATAAGAAACCAAAGTACTAATTGTTGCAATCACTCATTTATCATCACCTCTTCGTGAAACTTTTCTACTTTGGCGTTTAGGAGCTATAGGTCTTCCTTCATCACTAGGAGTGTCATCTCCACTGCTTTGTTGTTGAACCATCCGACTTGAACCTTCCCATTCTCGGCAACTCCTCTTCGACGTCATGGTCTGGATTGTATCAACCTGGCTTGTATCGACAAGGTTGGGATTAAAAACATTAGTCCATTGGTTGTAGAGGTCTGTTTGTTGTCGAGTGTCCATCGGCTCTCCACTCCAGATTTTTTCCATCATTTTCTTCATAATAACTTAGCACTTGCCTTCACCTTTTCTCATCAAAAACACAAGTAAATATTATTTTTCAATACTTTTTAACATTTTGAAAAACAAAAATAAGAGTAAATATCTTACCGCAAAATTCCACAAGTTCAAGGCCTTATCACCACTCATAGGGGTAGCCTTCATAACCTTCTTAACCACTTTATCCATTGTCGTCACTTTTGCTTTATCAGCACGGGCTTGTTGGACACTGTTTATCACATGAGGATGAGATATATGTTCATACCATTCCATATATCCAGGGTCAGCGTCATTTGGCTCATAGTACAAATCTTCTAACTCTTCGACTGGGACAATATAATCCCCAATGTTATTCCAGTGGTCCACTGATGGAGTAGGATCGTATTTGGGGGGTGAAATTCTTCTCGGTGTTCTTAGTTCCGACCTTCTTCACCTTGAAGTTAAATCTTTCCACTTGTGGGACACTTTGGACACAAGAAAGTTGTCTAAGTACTCTTCGAGGATTATACATCGTACAACCCCCGGGATAAAACAATGGTCCATTATAACCCGCAACAGATGAGAAGTGAATAACATCATCATCATCCACCTCGTCATCTGATGCAAGTCTGTAAGGATGGAAAACCACATCTTCCACTGTTAACTTATCCAATGTCTCCCTCAACTCCAACACCTTTTTTTCCTTTTTATTTTCTTGTGCGTTCAAAAATTCATATTTTCCAGCCGTGGGCTTCCAATAAAGCCAAGGAGAGTGAGCATGAGATAATTGCAGTTTAGGGAAGTGGTCGTACACCCAAACCTATGAGGAGAGGCAACAAATAATACATAGGCAATATGATTAGTAACAATACACATTCATTCACTTATATATTCACACACAAACGATAATTTAACGGGATACCTGAATAAGGTGTATAAGCCTCCAAAATATAGACTCCTAAGCCTCGAAGCTTTTCTGAGTTCAGCTTGAACGAATGAAAGAACTGCAATGCCCCAAGAATAGTTGGTCACCTGATCCAAGGGGTCCAATAGATAGAGGTAATGAGCATTTACCACGTGGCCTGAAGTGTCAGGGAAGAAGATGGTTCCAAGTTGATATAACAAATAAGAAGTCACATGGTGCTTAATCTTCTCCTCTGTCATCACCAACTTTCCGTTAGTACCAAATCTTTCGTCCCTGAAAACTCATCAAACAAGGTTTTGATCTTGATCTTTTTCAACTTCTTCTTGTACGTGCGATCTTCCTCAAACTCATTATACTCATCACCTTCCTTAGGCTTTTTGTTAGCTCGCTTAAACTCACATTGTGCCTTTCTATCGCTCCATCCTAGACACTTTCGACTAATTTTTCAAGAACTTCATAACTCATCGAGGGATTATAGCCATCTCGAACACTTGTTCCTGTAATTGGTAGGGCTGTGATTCTAAAACAATCATCCGGAGTTATTGCCATCTCACCAAGAGGTAGATGAAAGGTATCCGTCTCTGGATAAAACCTCTCAGCAAATGCAGTAACAGTGACAGTATCAAATTTTTGGTGCGCATGTTGTATCCCGTTCCATAGTACACAATCAAATACCGCCAAGCGGACCTCATCACATTCATCTTGTATATTCCAAACCTTGTTCTTCCGACGTTTCAAAACACGAACAACATTTTTATGATCATAATAAAGACATCATCATATCTTATATACTAATATATAGAAAAGAACAATATATGACAAAATATAATAAAGACTGAGAAATCTAAATCTTGATGGTTAAGTTTGAACCATACCTTTGTCGCAAAGATCTTGGAAGCCCATGAGTTTTTGTATCCCATCAATACCTCCCCGCCACTTTTGGAGTACCATAAGTTGGATTGTTTGGCGGAAAACACAAATCTTGCTTAGGAATGTATGAATATCTAGAACAAGGCTTTTTAGGCGTCTTTTTAGGTATCTTTACCACTATTTCTAGTCTACATATAGCTATGTCTCGGACTAGGATAGAATGTGTTTTTAAGTATTAGACTTCACGACGTTCACATTTTGAAGACGAAGATATACTGAAGATCTCAGAGGAACTTCATCAACAAAAGGTATGTGAAGACTAAAACTTATCTATCAGTACTCAGAAGTCTATTCTATTCTATTTTATCTCCTATGAGACTAAGTCGTATAGCTATATAGAGTCTTTCATTATGCATATTTGATATTTCTAGCTGAGTTTATCTTGTTTTTTATTTCTAAAATGTGTTGGAAGCTTTTTTCTTTAGCTAAGTTCATCATATTCTTGACGAGTTTAGTTGGAACCAATTTATTTGTTAGAAAATAAATTTTAAGTCAAAATATGATCATGTGAAAATTACCTTGAACATCTTACATGATTTGTGTGAGACAACCATTAGACGTTAGCTCGCGATATTTCGTAATGATCGTTCGATCACTTGAAAATTACTTGAAAGCGCATAGTAAGTGTGATGTTACTATTGTCATCTTCCAAGGATGTTTCAATTATTTCCCATGTCTGGATACAACATGGTATGCATACTTAGAATGTGAGCTGTATTGTGATGATTCAGGTACGAAACTCTTGTTTGCGTACTTGGTATACGAACGGATTTACTTGAGAAGGTACGAAAATCTTGTATGCATACTTGGTATGCGAACTAAGTTACCTGAGTTGGGTCTGGAACGGTTTTTTTGCGGACGGCTGGTCAAGGTCCGGAATTGTTTTTCACGTACAGTGGTTAAGTTCTAGAATCAATCACATATGATTTTCATACTCATGAACTAAAACATTTATAACATAAGGAATGCAATCTTTGCAAACATAGCTTAATGTTAATGAATTGATTCTTTAATAAGTACTTTGTACAATCATGAATCAAACCGATTTCGATTCAATTGGTTCATATATATCTATGTAATGATGAAAAATTGAACAACTGTATTGAAGTAAAATTAGTATCATTTGATTATCATTCATTCATGATTGATCTTCATATTTGATCTAGAAGTGTTAGATGAATGCTAAGTCAAGAATTGTTACTGTGGGTAAATACGGTTTATTATTATTGAGCCAACAGGTATACATGTTTGGGTATGTTTCATCCATATATAAATATAAGTGTATTTCGTTTGTGTGTAACAAGCTAAGACCATCTAACGGTGGAGATTAATTGCTTTATTTCTAAGCAGACTTAGCGTGAATCTTAAATCTGGAGTTCATCTAACAGTGGATATCAATTGCTTTGTTACTAAGCTATCTTAGCTTTGATTGTAAGCAACCCTAATTTGAAAGAATATATAAGGGAGAACTTTAACACTTGGGAAAAATAATCCCCAGACTTCTATGTGTTCTTAGTTTCAAAATAGATTCGATTCTCCTTTTAGCCTAGATTTTTCCAAAACCATTAGGTTAACGACTTAAAGACTTCATTGGAATTCTGAAGTCAGATCCAACTATTTTCTTTGTAGTTGTGTATTTTGATCTTATTTGTTCTATCATATTGAGTTTTATCTTCTGTAATATTTACTCGAGTTTATCTCTGATAGGTAAAATATAAAAAGTAAACACAAAGTACTTCGTTTCTAACTTTGTGGTTCCATAACAACTTTTTCTGTTAGTCAGTTGGCTTATTGTGAGGTGACTAATATTCTAGGCTGCATTAGGTGTTGTAAAACCGGATTATTAGTTGATTCCTGTTCAACTTAATTTATCATAAGACGGAACAAAAACTTCATAGGTATATCTGTGAGAGACAGATTTGTTTATAAAGTCATCAACATTGGGTCGTAGCAACTCTTAGTTGTGGGTGAGATCAGCTAAGGGAATCAAGTGCGTTGAATCTAGCGTGGTTCAATAGGCGTAAAGAATGTGAATGTACCTTAATTAGTGTGATATTGGTTAGGGATCAACGACATTCCAGTTCGAAGTTAACTTGTAGAAGGCTAGAGTCTTCAGCGGCTCAATACAGTGTGGTGCTTGATATGGACTAAGTCCAAGTGTTTTTCTGCATTTGCGGTTAGCTCGTTAACAAAATTTCTGGTGTCTGTGTTATTTCATTTCTGCATTACATTTCATATAATTGAAATATCACAGGTTGTGCGTAATTCAATCAATTGATAAGTACAACCTTCCTTGTTGGATACAACTTGATTGACACTTGGATATTGGTCTTTGGTACTATCCAAGTTATTCTTTTATTAATCAGTTCATGGATTACTATCCTGTTGATTTGATGATTGATTTGAGAAAGAGATATAACTCCTTGATATCTTTCCTTGATTGAATCTAACTTTCTAGTTGATACTCTTGAATTATATTGGAGCTTAGTTAATACAGATTTCTGAAAAAAATATTGGTTGTGGTTGTTATACCCTGCTTTTTCAGTATCCATTAATGATGAAACCCTATAACTTCACTTTTAATCAATTAGTTTCTTTCGTGTTTAAAAAAAAAATCGGGTTGATTGCATACCTAGAAAATTATATTCTCATAATTTAGATACTAGGTTGTTATGCACTAAGATATCTTAAACCAAGATAATTTGTAGAAAAATCGACAATTTAGTCATCGCAATCACATTTGTGTATATGAACCACATCTTCTAACAAATATTAGACTTGTACCTTTCTAGAATATCAAAACTTCTTCATCTGCATCAACAACCTAAAAACTCAATCCCATATCTCACACAAGAATAAAAGTAGCGCTGGTGGAGTTTACCCTCCATCCTATTGGTTGGTGAGCGTAACCGCGCGCTCCCATTGGTTCGGAGAAAAACCATTCGTATGCGTAGGATGAGATTTCGTTAAATGTGATTCATTGATCTGACAACGTGCGGTGTAGATTGGGTATGTGGTTGGTACACACCCAACGGACGGTCCTCAATATTTTATATGTCTAACCGTTGGATTTCCAAGATCTTTAATAGGACGACCTACAATTGTTTCGTATAATTACACTGGGTTTACATGATTTATTTTTTTTTAAATCACGACCGTCAAAATTTTCTTTGAAAATTACAATATTAATTTCGCATATTTATTATAAAAATACAAAAAAAAATAAAGAAACTGTGATATAAATTGCTGACATTTATTATTGAAATGCTTAATTTGCTTAACTTACATTTATATTAGTCAACGAAATGTTCTAAGAGAAAATAGACGGAGTCCATATTTATATTTTTATCTGCTATATAAGCAACAAAATATTTTTATCTGCTATATAAACTGATAAAAAAATAACATTTATATTTTTGCAGTCTTTTATAAGAAAAAATAAATACTAAAAACAACTTTATATTGATTTCATGCATTTATGATAAAAATCAGGAAAATCAAGATAACATCTAATATTAGGTACGCTTAAGTCCATATTTATATTTTGAAAGTAGTTAATATTTAAGTGCGTTTATAAAAAAAAATGATTACATATGAGTTACTGGTGTTATATTCAACAATTATATCTTTTGGATCTTTTAAAAGGTAAAAAAACTAAAAATTAGCTATATATTGATTTCATGTATTTAGGATAAAAATCAAGAAAATCAAGAAAATATTTAATATTAGATATATATATATTTCCAAAAATGGATTTACGTTGCCATGTAATGAGAATTAATATGGAACGTTCCAACAAAACTATTTTCCTTTGCAAGTTTCATTCTTCGGCTATGGTATTGTTTGGTTTTATTTTTAATATTTGCATTAGTTTTCTTATTAATCTCTTTGATGCTTCTCTTTCTATTTGCAGAAACATCATGTATTGATCATCACCAGTCTATTATTTTCCTTTTAAATAAAAAGTACATGTTGCGCGCAGGACAATCGGGATATCCGAAACGGTTTGAGTTTTGATTTACTTAGTTACTCTTTTGAATTTTCAAATTGTTTTGATTAAGGTTTTTACAATTTATAGTTTTAGTAGTGTATTTATATATTTGTAAACAAGTGAAGAAATTAAAAATCTCAGTCAGATATGAATTTAATTTAATGTCTCTCTAATTCTCTTTGCTTTTGATTTTCTGTTTTTCGTATATCTGATTTCGAGATGACCTTGACGTTGTATAGGTAAAGAAAAAATTAGGATAATGTAACCAAATTGAAAGAACTTGACAAGTATAGACTTAGAGTTATATGAGAAAAAAATTACACAATACTTTTGTGTTTTTTGCTTTTTATCTATTTCACTATATTACTCACGTTAGTGTACAACATCTCTTGAAGCGAGGAAATCAAGAAAGGCCTCACACTGGCATTTTTTTTAAGTGTCCCTAATATCAGATATAAGTAGAATTATATAAGTAAGTGTGATTGTTCATTTAACTACAAGAATTTAGTGCCTAAAAGAGCAGTTTATAGTTGATTGCTTGATTTTTAACGCACCTACAATAGAAACTCTTTAAATTAATACACGTTAAATTAATTATCTCTTTAAAATAATAACATTTGATGATCCCAACTAGGCTTGCACAAGCTAAAATTTAACTCGCTAAATTAATAATCTCTCTAAATTAATAGATTTTCTACTGTATATGATTTCTGAAGAAAGATGTGTCAGTACATTTCCTATACGACATCTTATTTGACGAGAAGCACTCATATGTTTTGCACAATTTAGAGTTGAAATATATTTTATATAATATCGTGTTTTTTTTAAGTGTCTCTAATACAAGATATCAATATAATTATATAACGAGTGTGATCTTTTATTTAACTACAAGAAGTTTGTGCCTGGAAGAGCAGTTAAATTAGTCGCTTGATTCTTAATGCGACTATATGATTTTGAAGAAAAATATATCAGTACATTTCCTATATTAAGTTTTCTTTTACGGGAAGCACTTCATATGTTTTGTACTATTTATAGTTGACAATCTATTTTACATTAATATCGAATTTTTCTAGTGTGTCTATCAGATATCAGTACCTATATGCTTAGTGTAATTTTCATTTAACTACTATAAGTTGAAGACCGGAAGAGATGTTGAGTTGGCGGCTTGATTCTTAATATTGATATATGATTCCCAAAGAAACATATATCAATGCATTTTCTTGATTACATCTTCTTTGAAGTGAAGCACTTCATGTGCTTTGCACTATTTAGAGTTGGCAATCTATCTCATAGTATCGTTTTTTTAGTGTCTCTAATTTCAGATAGCGGGTATGATTTTTCATGTAACTATAATAGTACTGATGTTGGAATTATCATAAACTACTTACCGATTTCAAAGATTAGTACAATCTTTTTAAAGTATTTTCTTTAAGAGGATTTCTTAATCTCCAACATTTTAAACCATAAGTAATTGGTGAATTTGGTTCCAATTATTAATTTATTAAATGTTAATTGGCGTTTTCTTTATACCAGTTGTTAATTGGAACAACTTCTGGGGCGAGTGCAGCCTACAATAAATGGGGATCAATTTCCATCATACCCAGTGCGTAGCACGGGTTAAGTACTAAAAAAATTTAATTATACTTTAGTGTTATAGTTTAAATTATTTTACTTTCGGCATACTTAGATCTATTTATTTGTAGAGTTGATTACTGTTTTATTAGATTGCTTGAAATTAGTTTTCAAAACCATGTGAGATATTTAGATTGTAATTACATGGTTTTAATCGTTAATTGTCAATCTACTGGATATTAATTTCTATAATATCTTATTAAAAATCTTATTAATACGGGTGCGGAGCGAAGCCACGCCTCCGTGGACATGAAACAACCCTGTCAGAATTTCCAGCAGTTCCGGTGCGTAGCAGGGGTTTCAAGCTAGTCAATAATAAAATGCATGGAATGAAAATTTGTGTAGTCCCGACACATATAGGTATTGTGACGCATCCGACATAAATACATTGCATCATTGTATTGCTACTTAAAAAGCTTTTTTCATTGCTTAAAAACAATCTTCCGAAATCAGAAAATGAAAGATTATAGGTGAGCTTCAATAAGCCAGTTTTGTGTTACTTGTTTTAAGGCTTCCTAAATTTCAGTATTACCATGATGGTGGACTATGTATAAAGAATTTAAGATGATCTTCTAAGCGAATAACCATTTTTAGATGTCAACTGTATATAACCATTATATATCTATGCATGAAGAATTTGAGATAATCAAATACTCACTTTGTAAACCATCAAAAGGTTATAAATATAAAGAAATGTAATTTCAAGGTTCATATGATACATAAAGTTAGAAGAATAACATACTCATATAATCAAGAAACTTCAATCCATTTTATACCAACATGTACACGACTCTAATGCAACTAAGAGTATGAACTCTCCCACAACAGTAGAAGTACAGTTACAAAATGCTATTTATCGACCCAAGTTAAGGGCATAACAATGGAACCATCACTTTCTTAGTCATTTATTTTAACTCTATGTAAATCTCTTATTTTATCTTAAAGAAGTCAAACTCTAATTGGACAATTCATTGTCCAGAGAAAAATAAACAATATAATGTAGAAAATAGAAACTAAATGGTATTGTAGTAAAGAGAACCTAACATTAGAATAAAAATGAATAGATGACAATCATATTTGATCAGTTTCTTTTGATAGCAAATGAAAAACCAAAATCTAGATAACAAAATATAATATTAATGAAAAGTAACAAAGAGAAATTAAATTGCATAAATAACACAAAAATTAGGCGCGAAACACCATTAATCATTAATGTTAAACAAAAAAATTAAAAAGAAAAACTAACAAAAATTATCCCAATCAACAAAAAGAAATAATGAAGCATACCTTGAGAATAGAGTTCATGTGCAAAGAATGAATGTCTAGCAAAAACAAAATTTATTATGAAAATGATTAAGTTAAGAGTTAAACTAAAGGGCGTTTGATTTAGAGATTTTGCCTTCAAATACATTTTCTACCATTAGACACACATGTATACAGGATATAGGTCAGACATTTTGTTTGTAGGAAATGTCCGGATCCAATTTGGTATGTACGTTTCCCTGCAAAAAGAAAAAAGAAAAAGTAGGCGAGTAGTCTTTTCTGTGCTTGTGGCTGTGGAGTGCTGAGGTTTCTTGAAAATTTAAAGATAACTCCAAGACAAACACAAGTTACTGCTGCTTCTTGGAAACCCCCTACACTAAGAAGAATCTGGAAGCACATTACCACTTCAAAGGACTTCGTCCACTACTGCTACTGCTGAGTCAATTTTACTTTTATTTCATTAATGGCGTCTACAGTGGGGGAGACTTCCCCTTAACTCTTCGATTTTGTGTAATTTTACTCTTCGATTCAGAAATTTTAGTCTTCGATTCAGAAAATTTCCATCAATTTTGTGCAATTTCATCTTTCAAATTGCATTAGAACTTCAAATTCTTTTGAAATTCTTCTTTACACTCACAGTAATATGATTCGGAATCATCTCATTGGATCCCCAACTGCAAACCACGTAGCCGATTCACTTGATAACTTGAATGAGCTTCCGTGGGATAAACTACTCTCGAGACAACAAGTAGATCATGATAGCCAGAAAGGGAACATGGAAATTGTTCAATTATTACTGGATGCTTCCTCACTCTTAGATCACTATTCCGATATGGAAACACTTTTTCCGATATGGTATAAATCAATTTACTAATGCTTCTTTTTTTTTTTGATCGGGTTGATGCTTCATTTATTAGTTCCTTTATAATAAATTTCAGTTATTAGTTCTTAACATATATCATCATCATATGCTTTATTCGCAGGAGTAACAAAATAGGCGATACCTGTCGATCATCTTCCATAAATGTATATGATGATGCCAAAGAACAGCTTGGTGAAGATACAAAAGCTGGCCATGAAGGTGCAGTATCTGATGGTAATGAGGACTATGAAAATGTGTTGGAACATGTAAAAGCTGATCATGAAAACGACAATGACGTGGAAAATGATATTGAAGAACCACAGGGTCAAGAAGTGACCACAGGTGCCAGTATCCCAGTTAGACCGGATGGTTGTACTATGAGAGATCAAGATAGAATTTTGTTCTCGAAAGACCAGAGCTTTGCATCTCTTGAAGAGTGTCGTAACGCTATAAAGGATGCCGCAATACTAAGTAATACTGAAGTTGAATTTTCCAAATCGACGGGGGAAAGAATTGTTGCTGCATGTTCAGATACATCAGGTTGCTGTAAATGGAAAATACGTGCTAAATCCAATGGTTGCAAGAGAAGTAATTACGTTGTAACCGAAATACAGAACGTGCATACATGCCAACGTTTGAATTTGAAGGTTACTACTAATAAGCTGGCAACCCCTACATGGGTGAGCAGTCATATTATTGATAAAGTAAGGCAAGATAACAATATTACGACACAAGAGATTAAACACATTATGAAGCAGTCTAAGTTCCAAATAGATATTAATTGCAAAACAGCAGAACGAGCAAAGAAAAGGGCTTTGGATACAATACATGAAGTATCTAAGAAGCAGAGACAAAATTCGATTGCTTCGTCATCCGTTTCATTGAATGCACACCACCAAAGCCCTTCCAATTTGAGGTTCTGGGAACAGATTCCTGAACCAATGCAGGAGTATATAAATAACATTGTAGACGTGGAAAAAGATGGACATTGTGGTTATAGAGTTGTTGCAGTGCAAGCAGGTTATGAGGCAAAAGATGGTTGGAAGCAGGTTCGAAGATTGTTGCTGAAGGAGGTCGTTCAGAATGAAGAACTCTACGTGAAACTTATGGACAGCGGTACAGTTGCAAAAATGAGAAAAGCTTTCGAGTACTCTGAAGACCTTGCCGCTGATACCCAATATTGGTTGAGTTTACCTGATGCAGGTTACGTGATTGCTAATGCATTTAAGGCCGTGGTCATATCACTTTCTCTGAAGTCCGGAAATTTAACTTTTCTACCCCTTTTGGAACCTCCACCTGACGGACAACCTCACAATATTATCGCTTTTGGCTTTGTTAATGGAAATCACTTCATCAACTTGGACTTGAAACCTGATGCTCCGATACCTCAAGTTGATCGCCGCTGGGATACTAACGTCTCCAAGGCCGCTGAAGTCTGGAAAACACCTTATCTGAACAGAATTGAAAAGTTTAAGGAGATCATGGGATTCAAGTTGGGTCAAACAGGTAACACTAGCTGTGGTGGTTCCCCTGTAATCCTCCTAACTTTATGAGATGCTTATTATTATTATGTTGATTCCTCTCTTTTTGATTTTTTTTATTAGGATCTAGGGTTCGGCTCCTGCCGTTAGCTTTTGGTAATGTATGTAGTGCTGGTAGTTGCCGTGATGTAGACAGCCTACTCAATTGCCGACAAAGTTAAACTACACATCAGAGAAAATGAGAGAGTAGATACATTTCCTTCAGTAGAGTGGAATGGCTACATCTTTTGCTTCGGCACTTTTTTCTTTAGTTTAGTGTTCTTGAGGCATGAAGATCTTGTAGCATTTGTTGTTTCCGAGTTTTCCTGTTGCTCTTCTTCTTTCTGCTCTATTCTTTCTCCCTTTTTTTGTAGCGCTTTTTGTCGAGAAGTTGTTGATGGAGTGTTTTCTTCGCTGCAGGTGAAGGTAAGAACTTTATAAATCTCGAAGAGAATTTGCAGTCTCCGCCTCGTGGTCCTGCGACTCGCCCCGAGGATACTGCTTCGTCTGCAAAGGTACATACCACTTCACTAGGAGATAAGTTATTTTAAGCGTTGTGCTGAAGGGGTTTTTACATTTGAATTGTTGGGTAAGCGGAATATATCCGTGGCTATAGATACAACCCGGAATATTAACTTGGTCACTTTAGGACAGCTTCATTGAGGCATGCTTTTCTATACCTTTGTATGTTGCAGCGGATCCTTTATCCACTTTCACATTGCATTGCAACGCAAAGGGTCCTGGTTCAATACAATATCAGGTTCTAGCACTTGGTAAGTTTTTGCGTGGAGCAGACAATTGTAGCGATGAGCATTAAGATTCACTTAGTATTAAGCATTTAAACGTTAGGTATAAAGAGTCTGATTTTCGTATTCGACCGTCAAGCCAGAAGTGCACTCTGCGAGAAGGGAGTTTCACTCTTATCTTTGAGTTCAACATGTTAGGCTTTTTTATGGTTTAGCATCAAATCATGTTTAGTTTAATAAAACTGGATTAGCCTAATCTTAATCAAGTGTGTGTTAAGTTTAGATCATGTACTAAAGGCAAAACTTTCTGTTTTGTGGGATGTGTACATAAGACCAAGGTACATCAAGTTAATCCATGAAGTGGACATATTAGTTATAATATTCGGTTAAGGGACACATGCCTAAGTCAGTTGGTGGTGGACTCCTTTCTAACCTTATTTAAAGTTTATTTATGCCATTAGAAAGATAAGGGTGATAGAAGTGGATGAAGAACTTCCAACTAAAAGAACTTAGCTTAGAGTGTTATGTTATAAGTAATTGTCTACAGAAATAATTGTCTAAGATGATCATAACCCAGTCCAAAGTATTATCTTGCTATACTTGTCTGCTGTTGCTAATAAAACTAAAGGTATCTTCTATTAACTACCGTCTAGTCATCAATAAGGTAAAAATCATGTAAATCTTAACTCTCCTATTACTTCTTTACCATGTATTGATTGTGTTACCTGATCTTGCGTAGCAGTATGAATAAGCATGAAAATAGTTGTATTTAAACATGATGAGGTTAAGCATAAAGCATGGTTTCTTCTTATCCATATTCATGTTAATATTTCTAGATGTAGAACATGTAATCCTAGGAATAAAGTAAGTTGTATCTATCAGCCTAAGTTGTGATTTGTAATCCTAATTATGTAAAGCATGTTAAAACTAATAAAGTACATCTTAAGCATGATCGATGGCTGATATGCTAACACAGCGTTCATATGATGTTACTGTAGAACCCAGAAATGGTATAGGGTACAGGCTGCTGCAGTTTCCTGGGCCTAACCCTCTGCCAAACCCTTTATGCAGGAGTGCCGTCCCGAAAATAGCAGCGTCACGGCACATAGTGAATTGCAGCTTTTGAACAGAGGGTCGGGTGTCCTCCAAGGTGTTTCAAATCCTCTAGGTGCATGTGCTCTTGAAGTTGGGTCTCTTATTGGGGGTGGGCTTGATCGTGGTACTGACACCACTTCTCGTGGGGCAAATTTTTATCGTGGTTTTGGTAACAAATCTTTTACTGAACTAACACCACCTGGCACCTGGTCAGTTATTGCGTTTTTCCCTCTTGCCTATATATTTCTGTTCGCTCATCTTCACCCTTTTATTTTCTTGTTCAGTGAACGAGACGTTGTTTGGTAAAGGTCTGCAAGCATCTACAGACACTTCTCAAGCTGTAATTGTCTTGCCACTAGTCCTACTCATTTATATTTTTTATTGAGAATCTGAAATTTTTGGTAGTGTTGTTTCGTTTCTTAGGACACCAACATGGGGAAGAGTGAACGGCATGCAGGGGAGATCCTGAACAGCAGAAAGCGAACTCGGGTCTTGATAGATACTTCGGACGAATTTAATACTAGTCATTTCGAGACTACTCCAGCACAACACCATCCATCTCCTGACAGAGCTATCAGTACCCCAAACTCTTTGAAGGGGAAGGCCACTTGGTTCACCTTCACTGGTTCTGCCGCTGCAGCTACTCTGTATGGTTGTGCAGACTTTGTATCGGTGTATAATTTTCCAGTTTCTCCTGAACAAACGGACTTTTACAAGTGGATTGTCGAGATGCATGGTCATATAGCATCTGTGGAAGTTCTTTCAGAGAGGAACACGCTTATAACGTCTACACGGATGTTAATTGATACCGCGTTAGCAATACAGAAGTTGGGTGAGGCTTGTCCTTCTGAGGAGGATTGGGCTGCTTGGCAGGAGGCAATCAAGCTCCCTCGGATTCTGAAATTTAACATTGCATGGTTGGAGATTCTCCTAGCTGCTATTGAGGAGAGACGTAAATTTCGCCGTCAGCTATTGCATCTTGAGATTGCTCAGTTGGAAGAGGAAGTGGCAGAGAGTAAACGAAAGCTGATAAAGCATCAGGCCACTCAGTTACGCTTAGCCACCGAAGCAGCTGCTGTTGTTTTGGAAATAGAAGCAACTAAGTCCGATATTGACGTTAAGATGCGGTCTCTGTCCAAGAAGAATAATGACCTTGGTGCTCTTCCTTGAGAGAGTGTTTTTTTTTTCCATTGCTCCTACTCTTCTGTTCGTCTTTCCTTCCCCACTGGTTTGGTGGACAAATTTTTTTAATGTTCATATTAATTAATTAAAGAAATCTATTATCGGGGTTTCACATTTAAATAGAAGGGCTTCATCTAACAGGACAAAAACAGGTCACCCATAAATAATTTCAGAAACCCCTTTTTTTAAAATATTTGTATATAGACTAAATAACTCTTATTTAGTTAATATTAATTTTATTTAATTAACTAATGATTAAATTAATAAGCTAATAATTAAATTAATAAATTTTTTATAACCTATATACTTTTTGGATGTAAGTTTTGGTGAGAAGAAAAACTAGAGAGAAGAAAAAAAAGAAAAATTTTGGAGATTTCTCTTCAAAACCTAGATTTTGATTTACTCAACCAAAATGGGGTGACTCCAGTTGCCAATTTCAGGTGGGTGAATCTTTATATGATAGAGAAAACAGGTTTTACATACCTCATGTTGGAGACCAAGAGATGGTTGATTTGTTAGATGGTAGAGAGGGTTTAACACAAAGTGATGATGAATCTCAACCTATTGAAGAAATAAATCGACAAAATGAAGAATCAATGGTTGAAAATCCACAAGTATACCTCTAAACTAGTTCCCATGAGCTCAAATCTTCTCAGAATTAGCTTAAGTACGTAAAAAAAATGGATTTTTGATGCTTGAAAGACATGGTTGCGGTTGGGTTTCAGCTTCATTTCCAACTGTAACCCCCACTTACGGTTTACTTTTAGATAAAATCCAAACCATAACTGGTTTTTGAATATGACAAAACCATTTACGGCTAGGAAACCCAACCCTAAGACGTTATGTGCATGAGTATTTATTACACTATTTACGGTTGGCTTGAGATATATATGCAAACCCTAAGTCATTTTACGGTTTGGATTTTTTTTCCCATTGTCAACCGTAAATTATCCAACCGTAAATTATCCTAAAATCACTAAAGAGCCCTCAAAGAGCTATGAGGAACTCTAAAAAGCTCAGGGAGACTCCATTAAGCTTTTAAAAGCTTAAATGTAATTATACTCTGTAGCACTGAGATCTATAAGCAAGGAGATTCATTAAAGAATGATAATAATAAATCCCTACAATAGTGAAGATCAACTTTGAATGTTCTCTAAAAAGCCTTGAAAACTCTAAAAAAAACCTGAAAACTCTAAAAAACACTAAAATATCTAAAAAGCTCATAAAAATCTAAAGAGCTATGAAAAAGCTTTAAGTTAATTATATTTCGTAGCACTAGTATCTACTAGCCAGGGGATCGTTAAAGCCAACTGAAAGTAAGTTAATTCTTTATAAAGAATGATACTAACAAAATTCCCTACAATAATGAAGATTATCTTTGAATGTTTCCTAGAGACCCTAAAAACACTAAAGATCCCTGAAAGAGCTCTGGGAAACTCTAAAAAGTTCAGGAAGACTCCAAAAAACTTTGAAAAGCTTAAATTTAATTATACTCCGGAGCATTGGGATCTACAAGATAGGAGATTCGTTAAAGAATGATGATAACAAATCCCTAATTTAGTGAAGATCAACTTTGAATATTCTCTAAAAATCCTTGAAATATCCGAAGAGCTCTGAAAAATCTAAAGATCTGAAAAACTCTAAAAAGCTCTGAAAATCCTTTAAGTTAATTATATTTCGTAGCGCTAGTATCTACTAGGGCTATTCACTCATGGTGTCAAGCTATATGATGGGTGTGCAATCACTCATGTAAGGAAAATCTTGTTGAGGAAACTAAAGGAGAATTCGGCCTTTTACAAGACAATGTTGAGCGAAGGGGATGCTAGTTTAAAAGAGCAATTTGTTAGGTATCAACGTCGTCTTCACGGTGGCAAACCGATCACAACGGATTATTGGATGAGCATGTCGATATGTGGACACTTAATCGCCGACGCATTCAATTGTGTGGTTCATTTTTTCTCAAAATATACTAGTTTCACATTCACCCCAAAAACAACCGTTTGTGTCGAGCAACTTAAACGAAAGAGATTGGTGATCGCGTTGATTAACAACAACCACTTTATAGGCCTTCGGTTAAAAACCGATTGTCCATTGCCTCCGATATCTGGAACCTCTTATTGGAATGGATTTAACCCCGACACAATGTTGGGTTGGTGCATTATGTATGAACATAACATGGATATGTGGAATGTTTTGAAGAAGTCGGACGAAATCGTACGAGAAGGTCTTATTGTTATCTAGTAGGATTAAATTAGACATGGATTTAATCATACATTACATTTTTTGAAGTGTTTCATTATTTGTTGAGTTAATTTTGAGATTTTTTTGAGTTCACAGAGATAAGCTCGGTTACATAGTAGAATTACAGAGATCCCCGAATTATACGTCCGGCTACCAGAGAAATTTTACGAGGTTGCCGAACTAAACAAACCTAAACTAAACATATGAGTAATACACACACCACTCTAAATCAAACTTAACAGTGCATTTTTGTTTATTTCTGAATGAAGAGAGTGAGTCTTTCAACTTGTGGACAAAGAAAAATTGAATCCACAGAGAGTATTTCGGCAAGGTCTATATATTTTGCGAGCTAACCGAACTACATGTTCGGTGACTTCCTAAAATTTCCAGGTAACCAAACTAATCTCCTTAACTTGTCATTGTATGTACAAAGAGTAGTTCGGCAACCTGAGATATTTTGAGGTCACCGAATTAATGGTTCGGTGACCTGATCAAATTTCATACGTTGTCGGACTAAGTGTTCGGTTACCTGGTCAAAAGTTTCAGGTCGCCGAACTGAGTTTTGGCTGCATGGCAATCTATTGCAGGTTGTCGAACTATATGTTCGGTTTCTGCTTTGAATTTCTTTCTAGCCGAACTCTACCCTGTAGACTTTTCATTCAAGATAATGTTGCACGCTACTTATGAATCAAATAAAAAATTGAAACACAAACCCAATTTAAACAAATATAAAAGTTTTATACATACCAAACTCCTAACTAATTGTTCAAAACACACAGAATCCATAACTATGATGTTTTTTGAAACTACAACAAAATGAAAATAAAAGAAAAGAAGGGATTCAAACACGACCACTACGACAAAGTCTTTTATATACTTGTTGTCGACCCCTATTCAATTGCTTAAACCGACTCTCCTCCCAGCATTCTTTGGGAACAATTTCTAGCTCTTCATCTTCTTCCTCTTCCTCATCTCCTTCCTCTCCCTCCTCTCCCTTATGTTCATCCCCTTCTTCCTCTTCCTCTTGCCCTTCTTCTTCTTCTAACTGCTCTTCTCTACATCCTCAACTTGTTTTATTTGTTCTTCAACCTCTTCACTTCTAGTGGATTCATTTCCTTGCTCTTCTTCATCATCAAGATGGGGATTAGATCTCTTTCTTTTCTTCCTAATGAATGAAAACCAAAATATTAGCTAAACGTAATATTTTCTTCTCGAATAAATCAATAACATGGGACTAAATCAAAAACAAGCTGTAAACAGATTAAAGTTAGGCAAGCTTACATGAGTTGTGAAATAACCGAACTAAAAGTTCGGTTATCTAGCATGAGTTGTGAAGTAAACGAACTACATATTTGGTGTTAACAGACCAAAGTTCGGTTACCTATATAATTTATCAACTAGACCGAACTCAAATTTCCCATACAAAAGAATAAGTTCGGTTAGGAATATCTAGGGTTTTGTTTTGCGAGCTAACCGAACTACCTAGTTCAGTTGCCTAAGAAATTTCTAATTTGTCGAACTGTTCTTCATATTGAAAGTTAGGTTACGAAAAAATTAGGGTTTTCAAAATTCTCCTAGCCGAAATGTCTACTGTAACTACCATTTTCAATGGGTTTTGATGATTTCTAATCGATTTCTTCGAAAAAAAAAAGGAATTAAAAGGAACGGGTATGAAGGAAATTACCCGTGTATTTGTATATCTCTTGAATCAGACTTTTTGGTTGTTGTTGGATGATTGATTTTGCCTCTCAACTATGTTTCACGTTGTTTATCAATTGTCAATTCTTTTGGGAGATTTGCTATATTTGCGAGTCCCGGACTCGATCCTGGAAGTCTTGGAGTTTGCTTGGTACGCATTGTTTATAAAGATGGATTAATCGACGATGAAAATTTTTCGAATCGACGATTAACGTCGATGTATACGAAGAAGAGGCAAAGAAAAGAAGAAGAATAATAATAATAAGAAGAAATGAATAGGAATGAAACTGATTTTAATTGGTTTTGTTTTTAGGTTTTAATTTAATGGGTTAGATTAATAGGTAGTGGTTAAATTAATGAGTTATTAAGATTAATTATAACCTTAATTAGGATAAGGGCAGATTAGTATTCCCTAACCTTTTAGGACATCCCTTAAGAATTTAGGGTGGACACCGCTATCAAATAGTAGTCCCCCACCAATTTAGAGTAGTCCCAAAAAAATGATTCAAAAGATATTCATAATATGTAATATCGGGCTTGGGAGCTAGCTGGGTTGGGTGTGCAACTGCACATCCATACTTGGCACCCGACCAATTTGACTCATATCACATGTTTTGAAGCCTATTTTGAGGCACACCTAAATTTTTTGAGGTATACCAAATGATTTGTTTAGCTAGGGTGTGTTTATAAGGGGTATTCTAGGATACGTAAATTACTTAGGTACCCTTAATTAATTCATTAATTTACTTATTCATTTAATCAATTAATTATTTTTAAGTTTAACAATTCTTTTAGTTTTAATTTAACTATTCATTTTTTTTATTTAATTTCAATTTTCAATTAAATTTAAATTTTCAAAATTTTAAAAAAAAAAATGTTTAAATTTAATCTCTTTTTTTTTTAACAATAAAATTTAATTTTTCAAAAAAATTAAACAAAAAATATAAAAAAATTATTTTTCAAACAGAAAAATTTAAAACAAATTGAAAAAAAATTATTAAAAAAATTATTAATAATGGCATTTATCATTAAGAAAATATATGAATAAGGGGCATTTAGGATTACTACCCCTGACCATATTTTATCTTTATTTGGTATGCCTCAAAAAATTTCAGTATGCCTCAGAAACAGGTTTCCATGTTTCTCATGCAAATTTTGAAGGCATATTATCTGCATTTTAACCTTAAGAGATGAAGATGTTGGATTCATTTTAACCTGGGTCCGTCCTTGCACTGTGGCCGGCGGTAAAGATTTTACATTTGAATTCTTGGGCTCTTGCCGCTTAAAAGTATATGATTATGGATATAGCTCGGATACTACACTGAGTACAGTGATGAGTTATATCGAATCTGTTGAAGACTTACAGGGAAGATGATGATGAGACTTGTAGGGAAAGATGATGATGATGATTTATACTCCCCCTGTTTCTGGAAAAAACAGTTACTTTGCTTTTCTAATTTGGCCAGGCTAAGATAGTATATCAATATCACTGCAGAAGAAACAAGAAAATACAAAGAGGAAAGAGATAATAAACTTTAGGGTAGTAAGGATATTTATGAAGGCCCATCAAAAGTGAGGGTAATTATTCAATTTACACTATTACCTCCGTTCCTAAATAATAGGCTGGTTTATTAACCAAATCAAGTCTCAGGGCTAATTTGTGTAGCATCTTCAAAGGCAATAGCAAAATCGTCCCAATCAAGTGAAGCTGAAACGCAGGCAGGAATCAGGATCAAACCCGAACGAGATGTTACAAATGTTGTCAAAAGCAACGAAGAATATCTTGAAGATCAAGAACCAAATTTTCCTGTGATGTTTGTCTTGAGAATGGGAACTAATAGACCGGAAAGTTCAATCTTTAACATCTTTAATGAATTTCTGAAGACATCTGGTGTTGAGTTCATGGATTTATATATTTATCTGAAATCTCCAGTTATCCCATCAGTATTGATATGCCGATGCCAAAGAAGTCAGATAGGATGCAGCTCACCTTTTGAAGCAAGTCTCCTAAAATCATTTTTAGAATTTCAAAACTGTGTTAATTCCAAGTGAAGCGACTAGATGCAGGACAGGACAACATCCCAACACTAAAATCGAATGCACATAAACCAAACTGACTGACCATAATCCATTTGCACACAATCTTGCTGCATCTCATCTGTATCAACAATTTATCAAGCAGTATTTACATTCATGAGTGAATTTTACTCGCGAGTCCCTGGACAAGTTCAGACCACATCAACGTTGAATTTAGTCCTGAATAAACAGAAAATTGATTCCATCGAGATAGCTTAACCCTCTGATTATAAACCAAGATAAGAAAGAGCGGAACTGAATCCCTCGTCAACATAAATATTTATCATTCTACAAATTCCTAAGAAGAGACTGTTATTTTGAAGGCAGTTCCAGAGAGGACAAAATTTTGATTGGCGGAACAAGTCATAACAGAAAACACAGAAACCAGTAACAGGTAGTTAATAAGGGAAATCAAGATGAAATACCAATCTCTAAGACATTCTACAAATGGATATCACAATATTTTTTGTAGAATGGTAAATACTATAATTTACAGAGGCACTAGATACATAAAGATCGAAAATTTAACCAATCGAATCTGCAGTGACATTACTAATTAGACTGCACTGTTTGCTGCAAATTAATTTTTAAGTCCGATCTTTGTAGTTATATAAACACGGTCATATAAATTCAAGGACTAACCAATGGAACCATCCTACATACAGCGTGCAGGCCTGACAGTCTCAGAAATTCATTTTCAGGTACCAATTGAAAGATGCAATCCTTAAATGGAGGAATTTCACTAAACAAAGCTTTCTGGTATGCAGCATTTGAATACCATGGAACAGACCTCAAGTTCAACAAGGTATTCAACAAGGGAGAGTCTGATCAAACAACTATCACCATGAACAAAACCCTTGAAACCTACAATGGTTTAGAGAAATCGTAGCTGGAAGTCTAGTTGCAAGCCTTAGTATGATCATCTAAAATACCATACCCCACAGTCAAAGGTTTGTCTGATCATTTATCTTACATTAGGTGATGCAATATAACAACAGAATGAATTCTGTTTTTCTACCTAATTTTGGTTTATGAGCCTAATGGATACATATTATTCAGTAACTGACACACGCATTTCATATGTACGTTTACAGATATTAACTTCAACTTACTACACGTAATCGTAGACGCCCCATCATTCCCAGGTATCAAGCAAATCAGTGGTGACATGTTTGCCAGTGGTCCAAATGCAGAAGCAACTTTCATGAAATGGATTCTTCATGATTGGAGTGACGAACACAGTATTAAAATCTTGAATAATTGTTAAGCTGCATTACCTTAAAGATGGGAAAGTGATTATTGTTGAATTCATTATACCTGAAGTGCCAGACAGTAATATTGCAGGTCGTGGTGTAATCTATTTAGACAACATTATGTTAGCGCAGAACCCTGCTGGTAAAGAAGGCTCACAAAAACAATTGAAAACCGTGCTAAAGATATTGGACTTACTGATTTTCAAATGTGGTCTGTACTGCTTAGGTGTCAGAGTGAGATATCTCAAGATCTATAAGCTTATATTATATTTATTGACTTTATTCTTGTGTATTACGACTATCAACATTAGCCCATCATAATGCAATCAATAAAACTGTATTTGAGTTTCGTGAGATGAGGTGCACTGTTCTAAAACAGCCTTGAGCAGCTCAACATTTCTGAAGAACAAGAATTAACTAGTCATGGTCATCTTTCCGAATTTCTAAGGTTCTTAGAGAATTTAGTTGAAAACATCGGCAAATTGCAATTGAATAAAGCATAAATCAACATTGTAGATTTTGGGAGAAAGAAATCAACATTGTGACAATTTATATTATAATCATTCCGAGCATAAATCAAATACTACGAAAGCAATGAAGAAACATGTGGGCTTTGGTGATCTGATATGCGAAATTTGGGAGAACATGGTTAGCTACTTGCATAATCTCCTTGCTCTTGGGGATTCGGGGCCCTAAATATACTGAACCTACAACAGATATAGAAGATTGTGCACGTGACCTCTTTAATGCGCAAAATTTGAGCTTTACTTCTATAAAATTTGCATTGAATTACAGTAATGATTTTGTAAAAGGAATCGTTTAGTCTTCAAATAGGCTCAGGGTCATGGAATAGGTAATTAACGCACTTGATTTGTTTACCAAAATGAGTTTAAGAAATAGTTAATGACATTATATCCTAACCCCAATTTAAAACTAAACCAGCTATACAGCGACATTTCGTCGAACATCTTAATTGAATATTCAGATTCTTTTTAAATGGACCTAAAGATCATAAAACATCTTAATTGAATTTCTAAATCATATGCCTCATTCAGATTTCACATGTTTGCGAATTTCGTATAACAGCACATCTCATCATATGGAAAATTAAAGAAACATAGACATAGTATACTGGTGGCAGGTTTAGGAGCATTCGGTATGGATCAACCAGGTAATCTTTCCACATGCATTACTAAATTTGGTTTCTTATACTACTAGTTGCAAAGAAAACGGTCTTACCAATATTTCATAACCAGCACAAATTCATCAGTTCTGAACACAACAAACCCAACAAGAGTACCAATACGAGCGGTGCAGAATCATCGGGACCCTGATGTGATGTCATTTCTCTCTCTAAACTGCACCAAAAAATAATAATCCTCTCAATTGCTAACCATTACTCTTCTTTTATATAATACAATACTGAGTTAAATGATATAATGTCAACTGTATCTTGTGCCAATTGAACCAACAAATCCAAAACCAAACCCACTAGAAAAAAGGAAACACTACAAAAGGTATTTAAATGGAGAGATAGAGAAGGGATAATTTACTTGAAGAAGAAGAATTGAGACTTGACAAAAGGCTTTGGTCAAAAGAACTAAAGTATATGTTTAAACTGTAACCCCTAGCTTCTAGAAAATACTCCCGCAATTCAGTTTCTCATTCCACTTTCATCACCAACAGATACAGAAACTGTATGACGTCCTGCATTTTTAACGAAATTTCAGTCTTAGCAAAAACATAGAAAACTGGTGCTGGTATAAATGAACTTTTCTATGAAACAAAGTGTCAAATAGCAACTAGGCTGCTCCTTCTCAGAACCGGTATGTATACGAATGTAGTTCATAACACAATCAATCACTGTATTCTTTCATTCTCCGATGGAAACTTTTAATCAAAATGAATTTCTTACTATTTCAATATTCTATAAACCCAAATACAAACATCAACCTAAAACTAGGTCAAAAAATGACAACCCAGAAGAATTCAAGAATAATGCAACTCACTCAAAAAAAAATGAAATTGATTAGATTACTTTACTTTACCTAGACCTGCCCCACGAAGGTGAAGATTCAGTGGTCGAGACCGCATTGTTATTATCTTTAATACCAGAAGCAATAAAATTTCTGTTGAAGTCCAAAACCCCTGGATTTTGGTAACTCATACTTTCTGAAATCAAGATTTTCTAAAAACCCTTTGTTGGAAATCGAAGATTGCGTGGGTGAGTTGATGTTGCCGCCATTGTTGAGATAAGATTTTTGGGAGAAAAGGGATTTTGGTTTCTAAGTGTGGGTCTGCCAGACAGTTGGAATGGGACTGTGGGAATTAACCTTTCAAATGTGGGTCCTGTGGCACAGTGGATTGGGATTATTACCTCTCCAACTTTAGAGTTAAAACTTCGAGGGAGACGCGACACCTCCCAATTTTTATCCCGCAAAATCGGCAGAGGGACAAATGGATGGTTCCCATTGCGTTTTTAGTATTGAGATTATTAACGGAGTAAAATGGCGCAAAAAAATCCTATTTAAATTTTTAATTTTTAATTTAATCTTTTGATTTATGGGATCTACACATAAAATAAATATAAGATCTCATATCTAAGGGTGTGCAGAAAACCCGAAACCGCAGATTTCACCTGTGACTGTCTATAAAATTGCAGGTGAAAACCAATCTGCAAGAGTTTATGGGACGGACACGATTGAGTTTTCAAATCCGCAAGATTTAGCGATTTGGTTGCGGTTGGTTTTGTAAATTCACGAATTCACCCGCACCATATGATAGTAAGGGACTTTAATATAGCCGTGTCCATAATATTACTAAGGATAATATTGGAAATTTGAGTTTTATATATGAACTTCTTTATCATGAGAGAAACTCAGAAACCTAAATCGATGATTCAAAACCCATATGTCTCTCTTCCCTGATTCCTACTGGATCGGCACCCATTTTGATCTGTAGCACAGGATGTCGTGCTGGTTTATGAGAAGCCAGGGCCAATTCATTTGTAGATCTCTTTGTACCTTAAAAGTCTTTTGCAGAGTTAGTTTATCGGCTAGAGTCCTTGGCAACAGTAGAAAAAGGTCGCAACACTACTAAGCCAAGGTTATTCATTCCGAGCAATTTGATTTTGAAACAAGATAACTCAGCATATCTGATAACGGTTGAGCCGTTCGCGGGAGTTTTAGAGGATTAAATTTCAAACTTGTCCTTGTGCATGACAAGATCAAGCTCAATTGCTAGCTACTAACCATCTCATTCTACCTTCCTTTGTAGCCTGATGTGTCAATGAACTCCAGTCACCAATATCCTACTCTCATTACAATCACCAGGCTATATTAAATTCAAGGTCCAATCTTCTATAAGTCTACCCGTCACATTATCCAGTATCTGCTGGATATCTAAGCATGTTGATCTTGAGGTCAAAATAACCCCATTGCTAGTTTGATAGGACACAGTCTTCATCTATCGAGGCCTTTGAAAACTATAAACAACATGCTTGTGGATTACATGTTTTGTTGACAAAAGAACAATAGCGGTGGGAGCAAAAACAAACCCTTGCTAAGATGGAAAAAAAAATACAACAATATCTTCGTCTGAAAGATTTTGAGTCCTATGGAGTGACATTCCTGTTATCATCGTCTGAGGAGGATTTTAAGGAGGGAGGTCTCCTAATCAGTGTTTACTGTTTCTGAACTTAGTATTTTTATTTATTTTACGTTTTCTTTCCCGACTAAATCCACGGTTAATCCGCATCCGGTGATCCGCGGATGTAAAATTCACGGGTGATCGGGTCGGTCACGGTTGGATTTTCCAAATCCGCAACTTTGACGGATTGGTTGTGGGTGACCCCTAATCTGCAATCCTCCGTCCACTGCACATCCCTACTCATATCTAAAAAACCATCTCCAACGGTAGAGAATTTTCTTTAAAAACTAGTGAAAAATTTGATGTGGAGTTGGAGCCAGAGGTGTAGATAACACTTTCTTGAACACCTTAATATTTAATAATTGGTCCCTCCTAATTTTTAAAACCCGATTATTGGAGATGGATTTCTGTCAAACGGAGTCTAAAATTCTATGTATCACTAAAAAAAGAGATTCAACTTATGTTGGAGATGCTCTTAGAGTCGGGATTTTTGCTCGCGGTAAAAATTCGGTAAGGCTGGCGTTTCCGAAACTTTGAGAAAATATCGGAAGGGTCATACTGTTTTTTCGGTCATTTAAGATCTAGGTGTCTTTCTAGGTTACTATTCTTTTTCCTTTCACCACGGGATTTAACAGATGTGGGGTTTTAAAACCCTGAATGGGACCCAAAACAACAATCAATGGTTAGATGTTGCCGCTCCATCAATTTTGGTCCACCACCCTTAACTTTTCTGCTTCTTTCTGGTTCAAATATTCTTCACAAACATAACTAAAATACAGGACACACAAATTAGAGTCTCGTGTTAGCTTTGTGGGGTAGGGAGCGATGTCCACCTGAACTTTGTTTCACGAATTTGAAATGCCTTTGGCTTTGTTTATTTTAATTTCCATCTCGATTTTTTGTTTTTAGTTTGAAACCTATTATAGGGTTCACTTTACATTCGTTGCGTAAGATCCGGGTCAGCTTTTCAAATCAGGCGACAACTGAGTCAACTCAGTTTTCAAATTTTTCTTTGTTTTTAATTCTTCCTGATTAATGTTTCTGTGATTTTTTTGTTCTATATCATCCCTGTCAGTTCATATACGTACTGGTTAATTTTATAATCACTCATTTTAAATAATTTTTAAAAAAGTTTTTACCAATTCTCAAGTTTTTTATATTCACCTTATGTATAACTAATCACTTAGTTTCCCCTGCTTTGCGTTTGCAGATTGGTTATCTATAACTAATCACCGATTTCTAGTAACAATTCATCCCGCTCTCAAGTTAATTCAAAAAATTTGAATTTCCGAAAATTCAAACCCAAACGATATTTTTGGTACCCGATTGCTATTATTATGGGTTTTTCCATCGGCATTACTTACCATTTCAACAATCATTCCAAAGATATTTGTTTCCATATTAAATACCATACAGTATTTTCGCATTCAACTCCTTCAGCGTCTCTTTACCAATTCCATCCTAAAAACCCTAGTCATCACAATGTGCTAAATTCTGTTTATTCTATCAATTCCTCCCAAAACAATTCTTTTATCCTCGGTTTTGTGAATATGCAATCCACAAAAAATACTATTACGATGGAGGAAGGAAATTCCAGTCAAGTTGGAGATCTGGTTAATAAGTTCAAAGCTACACTGGAACTTGGTGATACTAATGAAGTTGTAGTTGTTCAACAAAGCAATTGAACCAATGAAGAGGAAGATTCGAACTGGGAAGATTGCGTTGTCGGGAAAATCATCATAGAAGAGAGACTGAACTATAATACAATTATGAAATACATTGGATTTACTTGGCCTTTCTTAAAGCCGGAAGACTTAAGAGTAGTTGAGGTGGAACCTAATCTCATGATCTTCAAATTCAGTCAATGGGATTTTTTAAACAAAGTGACTGAAGAAAGGCCTTGGAATATTAACAATTTTCTTTTAGTTGTTCATGATTATATACCTGGTATGATCGACACCGAAAAATATTGGGGCTTTCAACACTTTTGGATTCAACTAAAGTTTCTTCATCTTGAACACATGAATGTCTCATGGGTCACCAAAATTGGAGAAATAATGGGTGAAGTAGTTGCAATTGAACCAAAGGATGCTATACCAGTTGGAAGTGACCTTGCCAAATTATGTGTGAATGTGGATCTTTCTATTCCTATGAGAAGAGGAGTAAAGTGCATTACTAATGCTGGAACAACCAAATGGTATAAATTCTTTTATGAGAGACAACCTAAGAGTATTTGCAAAGAGTGTTACATTGTCAATCAAATGACAGGTGCCTATAAGGATGCAACTATTTTTCTAAAGAAAGCTCATGAAAAACCCTATTTTGTGGGTAAAGTAAGCAATATTCGTAAGAATATTTCAATTATCAAAAGGAATGTTGCTCCTGCTGTTAAGAAGACTCAAAAGAAAGTTTCCAAATCTACTGTTTTTGTTCCACCTAAAGATGGAGAAAAAGTCAACTTGGATTACTTAATCATCAATGAAATCCAAGACACTGAAGAAGATAGTAGACTAGGAAAGAGACACAGGATTGAAAATATCAGTGCTTCTGTTACTGACATAGCTGAGTCCTCATCACTTAATGCCAATTCTGATGCCAACATAACCATCCAGACAACTCACGAGGTCACGATGAAAGATAACCATTCAGCACACACAAAAAAGGAGGATCAGGTATCTCTTAACTTTTCTCACTTTGAACATTTAAATTATCAGTTTCATAATTTTTCTGTTGCATTTATTACGTTTAGGATCTGCTATATCAGTAAATCATTTATTATTGTATGCGATTTTCAGCTAAGGGATATTACCTCTTTTAAAGCTTTGCATGCTAACCACAAGTTTCTAAACCAACTTCCTTGCATTTCACTTGACCATTTTCATGCAAAAAATTTAAGAACTGCAGACTTTTCAAATATTATTTTTAAAAATCTACAACATGGGAATCATTGCCTGGAATGTTCAAGGTTTAAAACCCAGACCACAACAGACCATCTTAGAGACCTTATTAGAACACAAAATCCAGATTTGATATTCCTTTGTGAAACAAAAGTTACTGAAGACAAGATGAAGTCTTTACTAGCACCTCTTAGATATCCCAATGCTAGGTACTTAAAGCCAACTAGTCTTTCTGGTGGCTTAGTACTATTGTGGAAAAATGACTTTATTTGTGACATTGTTAGCTGTGAAAACAATATGATTCATGCAGTTATTTAGAGTGAACCAAGTCAACAAGAATGGTTAGTTTCTTTCATTATGGATACTGTAATTATACTAAAAAGAAAGAACAATGAGAATTCATTAAAGATATTGGGGTTAATATTTCTCAACCTTGGGTCCTTTTGGGTGACTTGAATTTTCATTTGTCAGATAATGGTGCTTCTACTTTTAGTGATGGCTTAATTAATTCTATTATTCAAGAAGTTGGTCTAGAAGACATGGGTTTCATTGGTACAGAACATACTTGGTCAAGTAATAATAGAGGCACAGGTAAAAAGAGATCAAAAATTGGTATGGATTTAGTTAATTCATATTGGAATTCTCAGTTTCAAGATTCTCAATTGCTCCACTTAAGTCAGAATGGAAGTGATCATTGTCCCATCATGCTGGTTACTAATTACTCTCAGCCTAAATTATGGAAGCCTTTCAAATTCTTTTTCACTTGGTTATATGATAGAACTTTTAAGGATGAGATAGCAAAAGCATGGGATAAGACAGTTCAAGGTTCCTGTAGATCCCCAAAGCTAGCAGCTGTCTAAACCGAGAGATTAACTAAATAAAGAGGCGCTAAGGATCTAAAAAAATTTACTTAAACATTCAATTACTAAATTTGCTGCAAAACTTAACCCAAAACTAACCCCTCTCTGAAATATATATACAAGAATGCCTCTCAGATGATACATATTTCATAGTCATCCAATTTACAAAAAAATTATACAACATAATAAACATAGCAGAACTTAATCAACTAACGAACTGAACCCTTGAAGCTTTCGTTGTGCAACTCTGATCTGTCTCTGAAACTGAAAGTGGGAATGATTGAGCACATCGTCCCTAAAAGGGGTGCCCAGTAGAAATAACATTTAACTTTTAAGTAATCACTGGCATGGTTTGGAAAACAATCCATGTTTTCCCAAAACACTAAAACACAAGTTACACAACCAATTTTGTAGAGGTGAAAAATCATGTATACGGAACTAACCCCTTCTTCGAACAATGTATATATTGAGTGTCGACCAATTCCTTCCACACCGTATTAGTTTATATTATTGCCAAATTCCACACATCATAAGCATAAAAGTTGAATTCATGTAGATACAAATGAAGGAGCAATATCCTATATAACATATATGGAAATTCTTATTTCCCAAACAATTCATGAAGACAAAACAAAGCATTACAGGTTCTTTCCAAGCAATGGAAATATTAAAAGAATCAATAGTACTTTCGGAACTCAAAATTAAATAAAACATGGAATACACAATCAGATAATGCATGAACTTGTTAAACATAAACTTTTGTTAAATAAAACAACAATAATCACAAAAGAGTTAAATATAAATTCCCACCTCTTTTGATGACAGGACACGCCTACTTCGAGATCCATGATCCACTGGTTCATCCTTTGAATTGATCGTTGTTAAATAAACTAATTGTTAATCACACAAGAATTCTAAGAATCTAGACAAATGGCTCACACAAGAATCATACAAGTCTATCTAATGGTTCTAATCTAATTTATGTCTTTACACTTTCTCATTCTTTATCTTTAGCATAGCTAAGGTTTACTAATTGAATTATATTGGTTCTATAGTCTATTAGATATGTTTTATGACTATCTATAACTTTGTAGAAGGAAACAAAGGCTAATTCAGAACATAAGTAGTCCAAAACATCATCATATGATAACTAATCCTAAGCCCAAGTCCATTTAACAATCCCATTACACAAGGCCTGGTCCACTAGGGTCAACTAACGGTCTCTAACAGTCAAAAGGGTCATTTAACGGTCAACGCCCAAGATCAGGTCAATAATCAAAGTCAAGTCTAGTCAAACGATCTAACACAGTCCGATTCACTGAGTCACTTCTGGTCAGGTCTGGTTAATGAGTTAACTCAGCCAGACAAACGAGTCATCTAAGGTTAGACCAGTCAGTTATCTGACTGGAATGACTAATATGCCTACTCTCTATTTCATTTTCACTTGAGCTAAAATTCTTACATTCTCAATATACATTTTAACATAAGAACATCAATTCATTCAGCTTTCAGGCAATACCCATTCTACATTCATAGCTTGATGTAATTTTAAAAGTTGTAAGTAGAGTGTCGTTCACTCGGACTTGTGTAGACTCGATTCTAGACTCAAAAATAGAAACAAAGTAAATATTTATACAAGTTTTTCACGATAACGAGAGAACTAGGACTTTGGATTCCACCATTAATCACATTCAATTAGTTCATATAACGACTCATAACTATTCTAGTTCTTTTGTTGACTCTTTTATTTGCCAAAAATAGATTTTGTAAAACATCGATTGTAAATCACAAGCATGGTGCATCAAAAGCTGTTACGTCTAAGCATACACCATCAAACGAAATCACAACTAATTAATAAAAAGCATAAAACGATAAAAACAAGTGCAAAAGTCATAAAAAATCGATTATAGTTACAAAACGTTTGAGAAATAAGGCTTCCTCCGTCATCCAGTGTTGGGGTTTTAGCTCTTGATGGTAAAAACACACACAAAATAATAACCCATGGCTTAATAGGTGTTTTTATTGAAGAAATATGAAACAGCAGTTTGTCACTGTTACAATTCAAGTGCTGCTTATAAACGATATATTGTTTCTGTTGTAGATGAACGACACATGTCTGTTGTAGTTGACCTTGTTGAGGAACGACTGACTTTGGAAGTTTTTTCTTCGTCTTCGTCTTCGTCTTCTTCTTCTTCCTCGTGCAGCAGCAGGAAGATTTCCTGCAACTTCTTGTTCTTCGTCTCTCAGCCTCTGCTCGACCCCAACTCTCTTGATATCCCTTATATGACTCATGTACTCCTTATATATACATCACAGCCTCCATAAATACCGAGAAAATCTTTTCTTTTATTTTTCCGGAAGTCACGGACTTTCCCTGTATTTTTCTCACGTAAACTTATCTTGGAGAATATATTCTTTCCAGGTTTGATGAACCTAACTCTAGATAAATTTATCTTCCTTTTATACTTCACGTAACTGCCAAATATAGCTAAAGACAATCCTGAAACTTCCATCACCTCTGTTTTCTTCAAACTCGTGTGGGTCTCCTCCTTTTTCGATTCAAACTCTATCACCATCCCTGTTATGTAAAAAAAGACTAATACGAATTCTATCCCATGAAAGTCTCCCACATAATCTCACCCAAATCCAATCCAAAAATACGAGAATAAGTTCTCTAGGAATTACTGGTTAATCCTAAACTTGAGTATCCGTTTAATGACTAGTCCACCCATAAAACTGATTTAACCGCTAGTCCAAATTCATGATTTTGGACTAAAAATATTAATCCCTGATACATTACACGTGCGAATAATATAAACCGCATTTTCTAAAAGGCAGAACTACCCCTCCTTGGGATAATAGCAGATCAGATTATGTTTATCGTCTCTCAATATTGAAGAGGATCTCTGGGTATGATATCAGAATAAATTGCCTCAGGAGAAACATGGAAATCTCATAGGCATCACCATCATCATTGAAAAAGCTAATCCTTCCTCTTATCTCTCTAATATTGGTATGAAACATCTAGGTGTATCCTTGTTTCAATGAAAAACAGTTCTGGAAATTTCATTTTAGGGTTTATAATTTTCGACTCATTTATTTTATTCGAAATTAGAGTGGATATTTGTGATCAGTTTAACTTTCTCATCGTTTTAATGTAAAATTTGATCAATATCTGGTGTTCGATTATATTTTATTTTCAGATTTGGGGATTTTTGGGAGGAGGAATTGAATGGGTTAGTGAAAAGATGGAAATCAAATGATTTTTCGTTTTAGCACCGTTTGAATTGGCTGCACGTATGGAGATTTTGGATTCAAGATGCTAAGAATATGATACTTTATTTGCCCGTAAGTAGTTTGATTCCTAATATCTCATCAAACGATGGTTTATACTCAAATTTTGATTTTTCTTAGATGATTTAATTTACACATCAAAGGTTCAAAATGTGAAAATGAAATTAGGCCTTTTTTTTACGTAGGTTTGATATGATGGTATATATTATTCAACAGTATGATGTACTGAAATTAATATGTATGTTCTGCATCTGTAGTGGTTGCCACATATGTGTTTGTTTTTGTGATGAAAAGCAATTATAATTTGGTTCTTTTGTTGTTTTTGCAGGTTGTTCTTTTGTTGTTTTTGAGATATGGTTGTGCCGTTCGTCGGAGAGAAAGTTACATATACACACTCTAGAAAATTGAAAGTGGTTGTTTGTGTCGGTGAAACTATTCAACAACGAGAGGTGGGAATACTACCTGTGACTGTTGTGGCTGAGCAAAAAAAAAAATCCATTGCATGTAATTTCCTACCCCCTAATGCTATCTACTACTTAAATTCCTGAAGTCCAACTCTAAAATGTCTTTGATTTATAGTGTACTTCAATTGTAAAATGTCTTTGATTTATGGAGCACTTCAATTGTATGTAGTTTTCAAATGTGATATCTACAAAGTTTTCACGCGGTACCTATCAATTATATATATAATAGGTTTTCACCCAGTACATATCAGTATGTATTGTGTTTTGACTTTGTACATATCAGTATGTACTGGGTTCTTTATCTTTATATAACAATATGTATTGGGTTCTTACTTTCTACATAACAATATGTACTACTTCAAAGAAACCCGAGGGCCAGCAAGAGGTACAACTTGCGGAAGTTGACATATGATAGGAAGAAGATCTATTTAGTGCCCTCAACTCAGCAGGAAACCAACTTTTGGTATTTCGGGTAATCTTTCAGCAACATTAGTGTGCCCTCAACTTAGTTAATTTGTATGTCCCATAAATATGTAGCGAGTAATATCAACTAGCTTTGCTCAGTATATATCAATATCTACCAGAAATAGTATACTTACTTAATACTATAGCTGCTAATGTTTCATGTTTTTTTTTATATTTTCAGAGATTGGATATGTTTCCGTGATTCTTACTGTAGAGCATTCCTCGCGAAGATTTTCCAGTTCCGTATGGTCTTACTTACTGTCATAGGTTCAATGCCATTGAGTACTTGGGTAACCAAAGAGTATTACAAGTTTGTCGCAAGGGTATTAAGTTACTTGGTCTGACCAGTATCCGGTAAGATAACACTTTAAATTTCCATCCCTCAAAGCTCGGAGGAATAGGGAATGATATTCTTATCATTCTTTGCAGAAACTGTGATTAATTCTACACATGACAATAAAAATATACTAGGTTTCATTGAGTACATATAGACATCTACTAGATTTTCATTCAGTACATATTGATATCTACTAGGTTTTCACTCAGTATATATAGGTATCGACTAGGTTTTCAGTCACTACATATTGATATCTATTACTTCTCCCTCATTACATATTGATATCTACTAAGTTTTATTCAGTACATTACAGTATATTTAGCACATGTGTATACATATTGCGGTTTTCTGTTTTGATTTTAAATTTTTCTGGGGTTTAAATTGATTGCAGACACCATTAACTAATCACCCAATGGAAAGTAACAAATAAGCAGGCAGTATTCTTTAGGTTACCTGGTTAATTTAGTTAGATATTGTTTTGTATCTGCATCTGAATGTTTTGAATATATCCAAGTGGGGGTGGCAAGAATGGTGGTGTTTGTAAGAACAAAGAATTTCGCGACCTGTGGCCATAACATGTGAAATGGTTGTGGAAGCCGTTTCGTCGTCAGATGCCCATGGAACTCCTATTATGTTTCAGAGAAATACACGATCTATTTGTAACAATGGAAGACTCACAGAGTCTATGGCTATAAAGATCAACTACAAAAGTTGGAAAATTTGCAGGCATCAAGCCTGAAAGACGGGAGGATTATCTCATCACACATCAATTTGAAGCGTCTGATACCCAATACATATCGGTATGTACTGGGTTATCACCATCACATATCAATACGTACTAAAGACGGCTAAGTTATATTTTTGGCAGAATTTTCTTTTGCGTGCCAGGCTTTACACTACATGAAGATATGTACTACCAGTAGATAAGGATTTATACTTTTTCATAGTATTTTTATATTAGGTTAATGCATATGATTAGTATGTAGCAGAATTATAAGTACGAGAGAAAATTGGTATTTTTTACATAACCTTTTGTAATAAAAAAGTTCTGAGTAAAAGTTGCAGTTTTTTCGGCATTTTGCGTTGAGAAGAATACGGAAAATAAACCCACAACAACATCCATGAACATCATGTATCCATAGTTTACCTACAACAACATCCACGAACATCATGGCTCCATCTTTGTGCATTAAGTACATGGGCATCTAAGTTAAGAGCCTGAACTTTCCTTTCCAGAAAACAGAGTGCCAAGGAAGTATTGCACCACATTTTGCTGCTAAACAATGGATAAAGCTTTGTCTTACATCCTCGCATAAAGCAACTCATCCCCGTATAGATTAATCCTCCGAACTGCCCTCGAACTTCCTGAAATATCAAAGACAGAAAATGAGGAAGACGGAGAAGAGAACCCATCTTGCACTTCAAAAGAACATAAAGGTATATCAAAAAAATAATAGTTTACTAGAAAATATTGTATCACCCGTGTCAAAAAGCTTATCATAGAAATGTCGCAACATTGTACTTAAGAAAAAAGTTTGTAAATATTAGATTTAATGAATAAGGAGAATTGTAGTTTCCCAAACTTAAAAGCAAGTTACTGTTAGAAGTCTCCATCCCTTGTTTGACTTGTCTTTAAACTCAATTTGATTCGTATGGTAGGATCAATTTGTATACAATACATATTGACATTTACTTCATAACCGTATCACTTTTCCCCTAAACACATACAGAAATATACTGCAGGATCATACCCAAACATAAACTAGGGATTATTCATATGTACATATTCAAGCATAAACTAGGGGTTTATACAGTATATAATGATATGTACTGGATCAACGAATCACCTTTTACCTAAAACACAGCTATAGAATCACATTCAAGTACAAACCAGGGGTTTACATATTGACATGTAGTGCATAACAAACCACTTTTTCCCTACTTACATACGCATATGTACTGCAGGGTCATATTCAAAAAAACTAGGGTTTTATATACAGTATATATTAATTTGTATTGCGTTAGTGAATCACTTTTTTCTTATGTAAATAGCGATAGGTATTGCATGATCTATTCAAGCATAAAGTATGGGTTCGTACAACACGTAATGATATGTACATATGATCATATTCGATCATAAATTAGCGGTTTGTATACAATACATATTGACATGTACTGCTTAACAGATCACTTTTTCCCTACAAGGCAAAATCATAATCAAACATAAATTAGGGATTTGTATGCAGTACATATTGACATGTCCTGAGAACAGAAAAATAGAAATGTAAAATGAATGACTTAAAACTGAAGAATCAAAGAAGGATTTGTTTTGAACAATTTACTTATACTTCTTCCGATAAGAAGCAACTCCCAGTTGAATCTGGTAGAGACTTCAACTGCATCATCAAATAATCTTCATTAACTACAACAAGTATTAAACAGTTATGAGCCAAAACACAATAATCCAGTGGAAGTTTAACTAATTTGAAAAAATTAGTTAAACTGTTGTCGAAACACAATCATGCACCAAGTATTCAAATTTTAACTAAGTTATCAAAAATCCCCAATATTGCATCACTGAAACCCTAGATTTGACAAAAGTTGAAACATAAAAGCATAAAAACAGTGATATCGATCAATCACCTGGAAAACCCTTAAATATTATTGCGTACCTTAATCATATATGAATCGATAGGAAAAATATTAATGGCTTACGACCTATATTTGGAAAACAATGAAATATAAAAGCATAAAAACGGTGAGATCGATCAATCACGTAGGAAACCCTAAAATCTTACTTTGTACCTTAATCAGATATGAATCGATAGGGAAAATATTAATAGCAGATGATGTTTTAGGTTAGAGAGAAAGAAAGTTAAGGGAGAAGAAAAACAATAAGGAGAACTCACAATACAGAGACGAAAAAGATATCGTATTTTTGGTTCACACGTTTTTGGATGAAGGGTATGCTAGTCATTTCCATGTTTTTGGACCAAGGGTTAAAAATATTCTCCCACTGGACTACAGATTAACCCGGATCGGGTTTAGTGGACCAAACAACAAATTTCTCATAAGTTCTTCCCTGTTTTATCGTGAACCCGATGATATGGCCACGTTTCTGCGATTCAATGGATACCTAGTCCAATTTAGTCGAAGTAAAGGCCCATACTTGCCCTGTTTAGCATTAACATGCCTAAAGAAATCAAATCGGTAGTTCAATCTCTCCACAACAGCTTCAAAACTCGAATACAAATCTACTAGTAGCCTGTAATACTTTCCCGCCAAAACTTATGTTTCAAATGTTGAATATGGGTTGCCCCCTAATCCAATTTAGGTGTCCCTTTAGCACATGCCTTGAAATGAGGTGCCCCTTATCCAACTTAGGGGTGACTTTAGCAATTCTTCTAGGATGTTTTCAGCACTTTTTCGGGGTTCTTCCGGGGTATTTCTGGGGTGTCTCCAACATACTTCTGGGGTGATTCTGGTACGTTATCTACGGAGGTTCAAGGCCATATTTTGAGCCAATTTCTCCGCAAAAGCTTATTTCTCCAAAAACACCTACAAATACATAAATAGCCGAATAAGTACAAAATCGAGCACTAACAATATATACAATTGAGATATATTAGAAACATTAATACGCCTATCATATCTTTAAACTTCTTCCATGTCATGTGACTTTGGAGAAACCTAAACATTCATCTAATCTTCAACTCATACATCTCCAACTTCCAATACAAAGAACACTACCATCTCTAATTACAACACCTCCTAAACCACACAACCGGCACCACCAGCTCAGCTGAATCAAAACTATCCCGATCACAGCCTCAAGCCAAGACCACAAACTAACCTTCATCGTCTTATTATCACAAAACCTAAATCTAGATTACCAACAGCTGTTGGAAATGATTTTGGGGTTAAAAGACTAAATGGGTTTAAGAGAGATTGAAAATAAGCTCACGCTCACTCAACTGTGATTTATGAAAAATGAAAACTTTATTACAATCAACAACTTTAGTCGTGCATACCTTACACTTACTCTCACAGTACTTACACCTGCACCTCACTTGGTGATTTCACTCGATTACACCTCAAATGCTACCACACCATCCCCTTTTATAGGGTAGCTTAACCGACCTAGGAAGACTCTAGACACTCCCACACAAATATCTTCAACTACCGACTTTCACTATACTAGAATACTCTAAAGTAGACTTGTACTACTAAGTTCCTAGGCTACTCTAGAATTATCTACATTGTCTACTTTCTTTTCACGGTCAGAACTCTCTAGACATAGTTGTCTATAAAATTCTAGACCACCGACTTGGCTAGCTTAATGCCAAATTTATCTCGACTCTTCTAGGCTAATAAAAAATCAAGTTTACAACTTGTATCCTTTGGATCGAGAGTCATAACCGATAAATATGTACTTGGCACTCCTGTCATCCAGCTTCGTTCTCAGCTGACTCGGCACATGAGCATGTGCGACACTTCCGAATACTCGTAAGTGTGAGACGTCGGGTTTCACTCTGCTCCATGCTTCTAAAGGAGTCATATTCCACACGCTTTTTGTGGGACATCGGTTTATCAGGTAAACCGCACAGTTAAACGCTTCTTCCCAAAACTCCCTAGGCACTCTCTTTGTCTTCAACATACTCCGGGCCATATTGAGAATTGTCCTGTTTCTCCTTTCAGAAACTCCGTTTCGTTGAGGTGTATATGGAACCGTAAGAGGCCGACGGATTCCATTATCTTCACAGTAAGACTCGAACTCCTTCGAGGTAAATTCACCTCCTCTGTCTGATCTCATAGCCACAATTTCAAAACCACTTTCTTTCTCTACAAGGGACTTAAATTTCTTGAAATTGGAGAAAACCTCAGATTTTTGTTTCAAGAAATAAACACATGTTTTTCGACTAAAATCGTCGACAAATATGAGGAAATAGTTATTTCCACCAAACGAGCTTGGTTTTATTGGTCCACAAACATCTGTGCGAATCAACTGCAGCGGTCTTATGGCTCTTGAGAACGTTTCCTTAGGAAAACCTTTTCTGAAATGTTTCCCAAGTAAACATCCTTCACACAACTGATCCGGTGGTCTATTCTTGGCAAACCTCTAACCATCTTTTGTTTGGACAATAACTTTAATCCTCCAAAATTGAGATGTCCATACCTAAGATGCCAGATCCATGAAAAGTATTTCACACAAGCAGTCAGACATCTCACGACGTCATTTTGAATGTTCAGATAGAACATCCTATTTCCCGTCATTGGCACTTTGGCAATTAGTTTTCCTCTCTTATCTCTTATGAAAAGACTAAGGTTTTCCATATTCATCTTATAGCCTTTTTCTAATAGTTGTCCCAAACTTAATATATTCATTTTTACGTCAGGGACATAATAAACATTAGAAATAAATTGATGGGTTCCATTTTTTAATAGAATCAAAAATTTTCCAAGGCCACTCACCGGAGTTTTCGCTCCATTTCCGAACGTCACGTTGCCAGAAACTGATTCATCAAGCTCCACGAATTTTTCCTTCGTGCCGCACATATGGTTGCTTGCTCCCGTATCAAGCACCCATGTACAGTTTTCATCATAGTCACCACCTTTGCATGCCACCAACAAGGTCTGGTCTTCTTGATTTTCTTTACTTGCGTAATTTGCTGTCTCCTCGACATTATTTGAAGAAGATCGACAATCCGAAGCATAATGACCAATCTTATGACAGTTATAGCATTCGACTTGAGATTTGTCATACCTTGGCCTATTATTGTTGCGCCATGAATTATTTCCTCTGCCACGACCTCTTTTGGAGCTCGACCTCTGGCCCCTCTGATCATCGTTATTTTGCTTGCCTCTTCCTCTTCCGCCGTAGTAGCCGCGTCCTCTTCCTCTAGCATTAATACTAGAGCTCTCTCATTTGTCTTTTAAAGTAAGCTTAGCTTGTAGAACTTGTTCTACCGCTCCCTCTTTACTTATCTTTCTCATTCTTTCTTCATGGTCTTGAAGAGATCCCATGAGATCTTCCACGGTCATGGATTCGACGTCTTTCGACTCCTCAATTGCAACGACGATATAATCGAATTTTGGAACAAGTGACCGTAGTATTTTTTCAATCACACGACTATCACCCATGACCTCACCATTTCTTCTTAGTTGATTAACAACAACTAAAACTCTTGAAAAATAATACGATATTAATTCGGACTCTTTCATAGAGAGAGATTCGAACTCACCTCTTAGAGTTTGCAACCGCACCTTCTTTACTTTGTCCACGCCTTTGAATGAATTTTGCAAAATCTCCCACGCTTGCTTTGCATTAGCGGCTCTTGATATCTTCTCGAATGACGACTCATCCATTCCTTGATAGATGAGGTAGAGAGCCTTCTTGTCTCTCTTTCTTGAAATGCGCAGCGCATCTTTTTCATTTTGCGGAAGCGCCGCTTCATCGTCCGGTTCAACATAACCTTTCTCTACAATCTCCCATGCATCTTGCGAGCCTAATAACGACTTCATTTGGATACTCCAATTTTCATAGTTATCTTTGGTGAGTTTACGTACATGAAACGAAAACATTCACTAGTCATTAGAATATTATGGCTCTGATACCACTTTGTTGGAAATGATTTTGGGGTTAAAGGAATAAATGGGTTTAAGAGAGATTGAAAATAAGCTCACACTCACTCAACAGTGATTTATGAAAAATGAAAACTTTATTACAATCAACAACTTTAGTCGTGCAGACCTTACACTTACTCTCATTTACTCTCACAGTACTTACACCTGCACCTCACTTGGTGATTTCACTTGATTACACCTCAAATGCTACCACACCATCCCCTTTTATATGGTAGCTTAACCGACCTAGGAAGACTCTAGACACTCCCACACAAATATCTTCAACTACCTACTTTCACTATACTAGAATACTCTAGAGTAGAATTGTACTACTAAGTTCCTAGGCTACTCTAGAATTATCTACATTGTCTACTTTCTTTTCACGTTCAGAACTCTCTAGACATAGTTGTCTAGAAAATTCTAGACCACCGACTTGGATAGCATAATGCCAGATTTATCTAGACTCTTCTAGGCTAATAAAAAATAAAGTTTACAACTTTTATCCTTTGGATCGAGAGTCATAACCGATAAATATGTACTTGGCACTCCTACATCTACAGCAACACCAACTCATCTCAAACCACCAACACAATCAATAAACTTCAGTTTCATTTTATCACTTGTAATGGTTATAAACAATCCAAAATATCACCAAAATATTTAATTATATTTCCCTGTAATTGAGCTCAATCATCTACGTGTGCACTATAAGACTAATACAACTCAATAATCTTCAGTTCAGCACTATCACCTGCAAAATTAGACCAGTGTCTTTCAAATTCCACTGACTACATCTCCAGCATCATTATTGCACTTTCCTTTAACTCATAACAACGCCAGTTCACTTCCAAATCCATAACTTCATCAATCTCAGTTCTTAACTCAATTAACAAACTCAAAACTCTGTAATGAAAGTAGGCAAAACATTACTAGGTTAACTAAGAATAACTAGTTACCTCAAAACGGCTTGTCTTAACCAAATTGAAACCAAACCCTTCTTTCCTATGATTCAAACATCTCCTTATCAGCTTCAATTTACCAAATTCCAGAATCTTAACAAATAATCTCAAGTAGTTCTTAAATATAACCCTAATTCCTAAAAAAAAACCATCTTTAATCTTTCATTTAAACTCTTAATTTTATTTTTTACTTCTTCTTTGAACTTCTTAAATATGAAACCCTAATTCCTCAATTTATCATCAAGATGACTTCAGAACTTTGATTCAGCAGCAAACCCTTTCATCTTTCAATGATTAACAACCTGAATTGCTTCTTAATTCCATACAATTGTAACTGAACCTATTAACCCTAATTTTTGCTTCCCTCGGTTTCACAGTATCATCCTCTTATATTTTATATCTCATAGCAGCAACAGTTGAATCTTTATCATTTCTACTTCCTTACGCCTAATGCCCTTAACTCAATCTTCTCTCAAATCTTACACAGAGAAACAACAGAGAAACAAGAGGAAGAAAGAAGAAAGAGGAAAAAGAAGTGAAAATGAGTTTCTCTTCGTCTTGAATTTGGTGATAAGGCCGATAGAATTACTATGGAACCCACAAATATTGATACAGGCAGCCAAGAGGTTTAACCGTGAAATGGCAATTTTACCCTTCGTACCAATTCAATGATATCTTCTTCGTCCGGTATCCGTATGACACGCTCGAGTAGTCCATTTCGCATAAATTTTTGGGATCTATCTAGTGGTACTAGTTTCGCATCTAAATCATTGTTAGATTAATTTATATTAACTAAAATTATTATTTGATTAATTGAGTCATTAGCGGCTAATTCGTCTCTTCACTGGTCTAATAGCGTTGACGAGTTTGAGGGTCTTTATATTCTCCCCACCTTATACATTTTCGTCATTGAAAATCAAACCATCCCTCTGGTCTTGAAATTCTCCCCACCTTGAAGAAAACTATCTCTCGTCTAAGCGTAAATTCCATAAAAGAAAAAGCACAAACCTATATGGTTTTCTACAACTACGATTTGTGGCTCTAGGTTCAACTATACCGATTTAAATTCTATAAGGTAGGGAAGTATAAGTTTCTTACGTTAAATATATGTCTCTAATTACAAGGGAGATTCCTACGAATCTTTCTAAGTGAATTTATAACTATCGGTTTTCTGAAAGAACTAACGCGTACTTCTATGATCTATCATCACTGAATATGCTGCCACCTGAGCATAGACCTACTTCTACTACGTTATTTCGGGATTTAGCCTTCCAATCATCTGCTCTTGTATGCAAGCAAGCTCTACTTTAACGCAGTTTCCCTGTCAAGGTTGTCCGGTCACAATAATGCCTTCCTACGAACAGAGAAAACACAACCTTCTCTATTCCCCAGTGCTTGATTAACTAACTATTAATTTATTAAGATTAATCAGTCTCTAAAATTTTATTGTAACTGGTATACGTCTGATAAATTTACTTCGTACAAATGTATAAATAATTTATATCATCTTAAATAATTTAATCATCAGAATTTATTTCTTATATATAAGTAATCCAATTTCGATTTCACGTCAATTTATAATATCATATATTTTTAACTTTGATGTATTACCATATACAATTTTTAAATTCGTGTACTATTTAAGAATAACTTAATGTTATAACCATTATCCGAATGTTACTATTATTATTCTTTTTACCTAATATTTTCAATGTATCTATTTGTTTATTTCATGTGGCTTGACATAAGTAAATAACCGCTAACCATTTTCCATATTTGTTATACATTAATATTTTTTTATTATTATTAAATTTATTTCTTATTTCTAGGATCGATAACATTTAAATCATAATTATTCATAATGCCAAGATTTTTTATTATCAATACTAGAATTGATTTGATCTACTTTATTTTCTTAAATTTATATTATTGCTAAGTAATCCTTAAGTTGTACTAGTAATAAAAATTATATTTTGCTATTACTATCCTATAGTTATTATCCAAAAGATATTTACAATAACTCTAAATTTTATAGTAATTAATATAGTATTATTATCTGCTATCTATCAAAATTATTTCCTTACCTATGTTACCATTTTCATTATTCTTAAGTTAATAGTCCAGTTTGCACAATAAGCCTTAATCTTCTAAATATAACTCTATATTCACATAAATATTGATATAGTAGATTTTATTTACTCATGTTGACTCCGTAAACTATATCTTGTTGGCGTTGGTAACTTAATATGATTTAAATTTGAGTCTACACAAGATTATAATATATCTTAATAGGATTTAGATTTAATAATAAGTATCTTATTCATAGACAAATTTATTCTCATTTAAGTCTAATTTTGTTCTAAGCATTCAAGTACTATAAATATGACTTCATGTGTATAATTTAGTAATTTAGTGAATCAATTATTGGACTAAAGATAATCTGGTATAAGATCTTAACAAGTTTAGTCTTTATTTTATACCTTATAGACCTCACGTATCTTATCTAATAAATCTTATATTATCTATCTGGTTTGAACGCAAGACACATATTTCTAATTTGTTATTAGTTAACTTTGCAAAACTTAACATGATAAGTGCTAATAATTTTTCATAGCTATTTAATCCTAATCATTATTTTATCGATATATATTTATTAATAAGACTTTAATTTAAGTTATGCTCAATATAATACTAATTTAAATTTTCTTTTATGAAGAAGAATCCCATCGATATAAAACATTATTTATTTTAATTCTGATATTACTCCAAGCATTCGAGTACTATTATTACTATTTGTTGTATATTTGTTTCATTTTAAAGATTTACTGAATCATTTGTTAGATTATGCTAATTTCAGAATAAGATTCTAACAAGTTGAATTTTTATTTATACATTATATCATCTTCTTACATCTAACGCCTAATATGTATTTATTGACTATCTAGTTTAGACGCAAAACATATATCCCTAATTTGTAATTAGTTTAATTTACAAAATTTAACCACACAAGCGTTATTAATTTTCCACGACTATCTAATTAATCATAAGTATTTTTATCGTTATATATTCTTATCGAAATTTTAGTTAAATTTAATATGGTACTAATTGATAAATGCTAGCATTATTTTATTAGAATTAATATCATCTTTAATTATTATTATAATATTTTATTATTAACATTGATGGTTGAACTATTATTCTAACTACTCTTATAAATATTGTTAAGTCCCAACAATATTATTAGCATTTATGTGATTATAAATTATTGAATCTTAGTATAAGTCAAGGTGCTCAATAAGTTTATATGTGACTTTTAAGATATATCATTAATACTAATTTCACTATTTTACTAGTACTGAATTGTGTACGTGTTCATACTTTTTAGATTAATAGTTCTCAAACCTTATTCGCTAAAGTTATTGATGTACCATAAAAGTTTTACTTCATTACATAAACAAACAACCAAACAAACAAATCAATAAACCAAATAAATCTTTTAATTATTGATAGCTTTTAGTGATTAAGATTTATCTCACAACCCAACCCAGTTCTAACTAATCTAGTTCGCTAACTGACACTGGCTATTTCTATTGTTTCCCATTTAAGATCTAATAATGAGCTCTGATACCAACATTGTAGCGCCCCCAAAGCTAGCAACTATCTAAACTGAGAGATTAACTAAATAAAGAGGCACTAAGGATCTAAATATTTACTTAAATATTCAATTAATAAATCTGCTGCAAAGCTTAACCCAGAACTAACCCCTCTCTGAAATATATACACAAGAATGCCTCTCAGATGATATATATTTCATAGTCATCCGGTTTACAAACAAATAATACAACATAATAAACATAGCAGAAGTTAATCAACTAACGAACTGAACCCTTGAAGCTTTCGTTGTGCAACTCTGATATGTCTCTGAAACTGAAAGTGGGAATGAGTGAGAACATCGCCCCTAAAAGGGGTGCCCAGTAGAAATAACATTTAACTTTTAAGTAATCATTGGCATGGTTTGGAAAACAATCCATGTTTTCCCAAAACACTAAGACACAAGTTACACGACCAATTTCACATAGGTAAACAATCATGTATATGGAACTAACCCCTTCTTCGAACAATGTATATATTGAGTGTCGACCAATTCCTTCCACACCCTATTAGTTTATATTAGTGCCAAATTCCATACCTTATACGCATAAAAGCTGAATTCATGTAGATATAAATGAAGGAGCAATATCCTATATCCACACATGGAAATTATTTTTTCCCAAATAATTCATGAAGACAAACAAAGCATTACAGGTTCTTTCCAAGTAATCGAAAGATTAAAATAATCAACAATACTTTCAGAACTCAAAATTAAATAAAACATGGAATACACAATCAGATAATGCATGAACTTGTTAAACATAAACTTTTGTATAAGAAAACAACAATAATCACAAAAGAGTTAAATGTAAATTCCCACCACTTTTGACGACAGGCCAAGCCTACCTCGAGATCCATGATCCACTGGTTCATCCTTTGAATCGATCGTTGTTAAATAGACTAATTGTTAATCACACAAGAACTCTATGAATCTATCCAAATGGCTCACACAAGAATCATACAAGTCTATCTAATGGTTTTAAGCCTATTTATGTCTCTACACTATTTCATTCTCTATAGCTAAGGTTTAATAATTCAATTATATTGGTTCTATAGTCTATTAGATATGTTTTCTGACTATCTACAACTTTGTAGAAGGAAACAAAGGCTAAGTCATACCATAAGTAGTCCAAAACATCATCATATGATAACTAATCCTAAGCCTAAGTCCATTTAACAAGCCCATTACACAAGGCCTGGTCTATTAGGCTCAACTAACGGTCTCAAAAAGTCAAAAGGGTCAATTACCGGTCAACGTCCAAGGTCATGTCAATATTCAAAGTCAAGTCTAGTCAAACGATCTAACTCGGTCAGATTCACTGAGTCACTTCTTGTCAGGTCTGGTTAATGAGTTAACTCAGTCAGACAAACGAGTCAGCTAAGGTTAAATCAATCAGTTATCTGACTGGAGTGACTAACAGGCCTACACTCTATTTCATTTTCACTTCAGCTAGAATTCTTACATTCTCAATATCCATTTTAACGTAAGAACATCAATTCATTCATTCTCAAATGAACTTCAAACTAATGTACAAATACAACCAAATTTAGGCCTACCTGCAATTGCACCTTTCAAGCAATACCCATTCTACACTCATAGCTTTAAAATTCTTCCATTTCCAGTGAATTTGGATAAACCTAAAGATTCATATAATCTTCAACTCATACATCTCCAACTTCCAATACAAACAACATTACCATCTCTAATTACATCGCCTCCTAAACCACACAACCGGCACCACCAGCTCAGTTGAATCAAAACTATCCCCTTCACAGCCTCAAGCCAAGACTACAAACTAACCTTTATCGTCATCTTATCACAAAACCTAACTCTAGATTCCCAACAACAACACCAACTCATCTCAAACCACCAACACATACTACAAGAAAATAGGCCATCAACGACGAAATTCTGGGCGACAAATGAGATTTTGTCGCTAAATATGATAGACGACAACAATTAAAATTGTGGTCGCAAAATAATGGTTTCAGCGACATGATTGAAAAATCGTAGCTAAGATTGTCGCTAGATAAGATTAACAACGACGTAGTTTGATTTTTAGCTAAAACATATAATCAACGACCTAAATCGATATTATGGCTAAAATATAATCTTAGCGACAACATTATTGGTCGGAGAAATACATTATTAGGGACCTACTTGATTTAGGTAGCTGAATAGTCGTGCTTTTAGTGATGAGTTAGATTTGCGTCAACCAAAGAATAATTAGCAGATAATCCTACACATTATTACTAATCTTATTCGTTTGGTATGCTTGCTAGTATCGGAAAATGGGTCATTTGTCCAAATATTTTTAAATCACGATTCAAATGGACGAGTAAAAAATAGTTTGGGTGAAATGGCTAACAAAAAAAATAGTAAGGATGAAACTGGTTTCATCCTTAGCTTAAATTTAAAAAATAGCAAGGATGAAACTGGATACATCCTGTGTAAATTAAAAATAAGAAAAAATATTTGAAAATGGGCACGATGAAACTGGTTACATCCTGCCTATTTTTACATTTTTGTCCATTTAAACAGTATCAAAATCTAACTGTCACTTTCACCCAGGAATTGTTGATTTTGGTCTTTTTAACCAATTTTGTGTGCTAATATCGAGTATGTAGTATTCATGTGTAAAGGCTCAAATGTCGTGGTTATAGTTTGTGAGCTAATGAAGACGAGATATAAGACTATTAAAATTTGTTTGGCTCGTTCGACCGAATGAACGGAGAATCTTCACTTCAAGGTTATTAGATTTGATTGGTGACTATAACTACTATTTAGATCGATGATGTCTGGTCTAGTTTGGGTTAGTCTACAGTCGGGAAACCACGAGCCGTGGGTGCGTGAACTTTTGCTAAGGCTTGGGTTTTGCTTTTCCTGCCGAATTACAAGGCTTAGTTATCATAACTTATTGAACCATTTTTTTGGGACCATGGTTTTTTTGGGGGACCATGGTTCTATTTTGGGTAAAGACATTGGAAGTAATTCTAGGTCACCCCTTATCTAGATATTTATTTAATACCTAATCTACCCTCCTAATTAATTTAGGTTATGATTAGTAAAATAATTTAGTTAAAAACAATTAGTGAGATTAAATTAAAAGATGGGTTTATTATTAGTTGAGTGAATTTTTATGAGTAGAATTTTTGTGAGATTAGAGTTAGAGAAGATGAAGGAGGAAAACATGGAAAATAAAAAAAATTTCCAATTCACCCAATTTGAGTATTCAAGTGATGAATCTGATTCTTCATCTCCATCCTCTCATACTATATTTGTTAATCTTCAAAATGATCCGGATTTGGCGTATTTCTTAGATGGTGATTGTATTATTCAAGAAGAAACTCAAGATGAAACTCAAGATGAAAATGATGGATTGTATCAACCACAACCGGAGGATGAGTATTTAGGTATACAAGGATGATGCAAACTTAGATAACGTATGTTTAATTGGTAAAAAAATTTCTAAAAATCATAATTTTTCAACTGGATTTGGGACTGTTCGGTTACATTATGTGAAGAACATGTAACCGAACTCTCCTGAAGGTGTAGTTCGGTTTCCTTGTGAGGATGAACAAGTAATCGAACTCATCTGAAGATGTAGTTCGGTTACTTGATCCAAACACGCAGGTTACCGAACTCCATATCGATGGAAGTTCTGGCATGCAGCGTTATATTCGGTTGGTTCGCAACTAACAAAACTTTACATACAAATTAATTTGATATAAGTGTATAAGGTTCGGTTGGATCGCAAATTGCATGCTTCTGCGATCCAACCGAACTCAGGTTAGTAAGTTTAGTTGTTTCTTAAACTTGAACTTAGAGCGTAGCCAACCGAAACTAACAAGCCAAATAAATTCTTTCTATGTTTTTAACCCCAGAGTTCGGTTACGTGGAGGTTTTAAAATGCTTGCGATCGAACACAACTCATAAGTCAGAGTTCAGTTTTAAGACTAATAAAACCAATGGGGATAACAGTAAGGTTCGGTTACATAAAAAAAATTCTTTCTATGTTTTTAACCCTAGAGTTCGGTTACATGGAGGTTTTAAAATGTTTGCGATCGAACCGAACTCATAGGTCAGAGTTCGGTTTTAAGACTAATAAAACCAATGGGAATAACAGTAAGGTTCAGTTACATAAAAAAATTCTTTCTATGTTTTTAACCTTAGAGTTCGGTTACATGGGAATTTTACAATTTTTTTGCGAAACAACCGAACTCTCTTCATTTTGTTTGTTCGGTTACTTGCCAAATTACTTAATAAACCGAACGTATAGTTCGGTTTCCACGATAAAATTTTCATGTAACCGAACTTATTTGTGATTTCTTGTAGATAATACTAATGCATGATCAACCTTATCTGATTGGTATGTTGTTCGAAGATACATCTCATCACTATGCTAATGAGTTAGAATTTGACTCACCTATTGATGTGAAGAATTGGGCTAGAGAACATGCCAAGAGAGTCAATTGCGTCTTGGTTTGTAATGGGAAAGAAAGCAACACTCGCTTAGAAATGGTTTGTGAGAGAAGTGGAGATCCCGAAGCTAGTCACAAGAGGAAGGGTTATGAGTATAAAGGAAAGACGAAGAGGAAGAACACAACGGGCTCAAAGAAAATCAAATGTACGTTCAAGCTTGTATTTAGCAAGAGGAAATCAACAAAGAAATGGTTTCTAGCTATGGATAAGGTGGTAGGTAGTCATAACCACCCTCGTCCGGATGATCTTGAAGGGCATGCAATGGCCGCAAGGCTCATTCCTCGAGAAATGGAAAAAATAGCCGAGTATAGGAAATTGTGTGTTCCACCTTCCACAATGCTTCGATTATTAAAGCAAGATAACCCGGGCAACGTATCATCTTTTTCCACCATTTACAATGCAATTGAGACGATTGAAAGGAATGAATGGAAGAATAGAAAAGTTATGCAACAATTATTTTTTTCGGCTCAAGAGAAAGGCTACGCGGTTCAAAATAAGGTAGGTCCGGAAGAAGAAATAACTCATCTCTTCATTGCCCATCCAAAGAGTGTTCAATTGGCTCAATCCTTCCATGAAGTTCTTATAATGGATTGCACTTACAAAACAAACAAATACGAGATGCCATTGTTGAACATTGTTGGTCGTACGTCGACGAAGTCACCGTTTACCGTTGCTTTTTGTTTTCTAAAGGACGAGCAAGAACCAAGTTTCACTTGGGCGTTACAACAAATGAAGGCGATCTATCGAGATGATGAGATCCCCGAGGTTATCGTGACGGACAATGATGTAGCATTGATGAAAGCAATAGAGAAAGTCTTACCATTAGCACATAATATGCTTTGTACATTTCATATATGGTGCACTATGATGAATAGGTGCAAGCCTCAAATTTTTCTACCTAATAGGAAAGGATTGGAAGATATTAGTAAGCTACCGGTTGATAAACAATAGGAAGCAAAAAAGAAATTCGATAAAGAATACACCATAAATCACGCTAAATGGGTTGCCTTCTCCGGGGAATGGGAGGCATTGACTTGGTCTCTCACCGAAGAAGAGTATTATCTTAATCTTGCCGAATTTAGACAACATTGGTCTAGCGCCGAATATCGGAGGATATAATAACGTATGTGGTGCAGCAATGGTTGGAACCGCACAAAGAGCGCTTTGTTTATGCTTTTACCAATAACTATAAATATTTTGGGAATCAAGCGACAAGTTTGGTAGAATCTGCTCACCACCTGTTGAAGAAAAATCTCTTTGGGTGTGTCGATAATTTTGTGGTTGTGTTCAACGCAATGGAGAGCTACTTTAACCGCGATATTGAGAGAATTAAAGAAAAGTTCCAAAAAAACCGCATATTTAAGTACAAAAGGATTGTAGACAAGGGTGGTAACATCAAGATTATGGCGGACCTTCGGTTATTCAAGGGACTCCACTATAGTATTTCACATGCTTGCATAAAGAGGTTAATGACTGAGGTGAATTTGATTGATATATGGGGAACCAAGCCGGACGAGGTGTGTGTTTGCAACATGATGAAGTCTATGGGACTCCCTTGTCGCCGCATGATAGCTAAGTATGAACATGGCATAATCCCTTTATGCGATATTGATCCACATTGGCAACACTTAAGTTTTGTCCCTCCTCCAAAGGGCGATGTCGGTGAAGAGTTTGGTGACAATGAAATGGGAAGAGCGGTTATTGAAAAATACCAAAACATGATCAAACTCGAAAGGCAAATTTTTTGGGATGACATGCGGCCTATCGTTTTCCCGCACACTTAGGAGAATGTGCAAGAACCGAGTAAAGGAAAGGGAGGAAGAGGTAGGCCAAAAACCAAAGAAACAAAAAAACAAGTTAGAGAATATGCAAAGGTGTTGTCTAAGAAGGCAAGTGAAATGACTCCTTTTACTAGAGATCCTTGTGGGCGTGAGTATACAACGGAGAAGTACCAAGAAGATTCGAAGAAAAGGGGAAGGAAAATTATTGAAAAAGGCGAGACAAGTGAACGAGATATGAAGAAAAAAGGACCGATGTTACGCTCTCAACCTACTCCGTCGGAACCGAGGAAACCAAGTCTTGATGATAAAAGGTACTTGGAAGGTACACCACCTCTTGATGATAAAAGGTACTTGGAAGACCTACCTCCTTACATTAGAGATTACGTAATATCCACCCATGACGTCCCTCCGGATGGTAATTGCGGTTTCCATGTAGTCGTACAACAAATAGGGCCTTTCACTCAAGGTACCAAGCTATATAATGATAATCAAATCACTTATGTTCGTCAAAGGTTGATGATGACACTAAAGGAGAAACCGGAATTTTACAAGACAATGTTGTCCGATGACGATGCTAGTTTAGGTGTGCAACTTGTTAGGTTTCACATTCGTCTCCACGGGGCCGATCCAATAGTTAACTAAAGTAACAACACCAAAATAACAAACAAAAGTGCAGGAAATTTCTAAAGCTAAAATTACATAACATTTAGTATACGAAACGCGTTACGAAAAAATACACAAGGATGCGGAAATGATCTTCATACTTGAAATTCTTTCTCTTCCATCTTCGCCATTCATTTTTTGTTGTTAAAAGAATGTCCACGTATGTTTCACCTCTAAGTCGATACCGCCTTACAATCCGAAACATAGCCATAAATTCCAAAACTCTCTCTTTAATCTTATCAAATAGGAGTAACAAAGCTATATGATCATGGTTATGAGGGTTTCATGTGTCGGAGATGAATTGCTCATGAATTTTTCCCCAATAAGTTTGACTCATAATACCATTCATTCTGCGTTCTTCATCCCTCTTTGGATAGTATAATTTTTAGTTTCTACAAAGAGAGAGATCTTCATCTAGAGTAAATTTAGCCCTATTATCTGCCATTTTCAGAAGATTTTGAGACAAAATGCTAACTATGAGACACATATTTATACCACTGAGGTGTATAACGGCTATAAAAATAGTTGTTATTTGAAATTTGTGTCATTCGAATTTCAAAATAGAAAGTTCGGTTATATGAGAAATGCATCGATAGAACCGAAATGTTTCGTCAAATAAGGGAAACCAAACTCAGCAACACAAAAACTCCAAAACATCCAGGACAAGGTTCGGTTACCTAGTATTATTTTGCAGGTAACCGAACAAACAAGAACTACCATAGGTTTTTTAGCTCCACAGTTCGGTTACCTGGTATTATTTCGCAGGTAACCGAACTCGTCTGTTCGGTTACCTACAAAATAATACCAGGTAACCGAACCTTCTCCTGGATGTTTTGGAGTTTTTGTGTTGTTGAGTTCGGTTAATTGACCAAATCTGCGAAAGAACTGAACCTTTTGATTATCAAGTTCGGTTGTTTACGCAATTTAGTCAAATAACCGAACTTCCTAATAATTTCTTAAAAATTTGAGTTTAACGAAACACATATGAGTCAAATATCTTATACTAATATATAAGTCTTCCAAACATAAGGAAACAAACTACCAAATCCGCAATAAAAAAGTCTTCCAACCGTAAAAAAACAAAGTACCAAATCGACGATAAGTTTTCTAAACATAAGAAACCAAAGTACTAATTGTTGCAATCACTCATTTATGACGATCACTTAGTGAAATTTTTCTACTTTTGCGTTTAGGAGCTATAGGTCGTCCTTCGTCACTAGCAATGTCATCTCCACTGCTTGTTTGTTGAACCATCCGACTTATACCTTCCCCTTCTCGGTGACTCCTCTTCGACGGCATGGTCTGGCTTGGATCAACCTGGCTTGTATCGACAAGGTTGGGATTAAAAACATTAGTTATTTGGTTGTAGAGGTTTGTTCGTTCTCGAGTGTCCATCGTCTCCCCACTCCGGATTTTTGCCATCAATTTCTTCAACAATTTAGCACTTGCCTTCACCTATTCTCATCAAAAACATAAGTAACTATTATTTTTCAATACTTTATAACATTTTGAAAAACAAAAATAATAGTAAATATCTTACCGCATAATTCCACAAGTTCAAGGCCTCATCACCACTCATAGGGGTAGCCTTCATAACCTTCTTAGCCTCTTTCTCCATTGTCGTCACTTTTGCTTTATCAGCACGGGCTTGTTGGACACTGTTTATTACACGAGGATGAGATATATTTTCATACCATTCCATATATACATCGTCATCGGAATTTGGCTCATCAAACGAATCTTTTAACTCTTCGACTCGAACAATATAATCCCCAAAGTTCTTCCAGTGGTCCACTGATGGAGCAGGATCGTATTTGAGGGAGAAATTCTTCTCGTTGTTCTTAGTTACGACCTTCTTCACCTTGAAGTTGAATCTTTCCACTTATGGGACACTTTGGACACAAGAAAGTTGTCTAAGTACTCTTCGAGTATTATACATCGTACAACCCCCGGGATAAAACAACAGTCCATTATAACCCGTAACAGGTGAGAAATCAATAACATCAACATCCTCCACCTCTTTATCTGATGCAAGCCTGTAAGGATGGAAAACCACATCTTCCACTGTTAACTTATCCAATGTCTCCCTCAACTCCAACACCTTTTTTTCCTTTTTCTTTTCCTGTGCGTTCAAAAATTCATATTTACCAGCCCTGGGCTTCCATAAGGCCAAGGAGAGTGAGCATGAGATAATTGCAGTTTAGGGAAGCGGTCGTACACCCAAACCTATGAGAAGAGGCAACAAATAATACATAGGCAATATGATTAGTAACAATACACATTCATTCACTTATATATTCAAACACACAAACGATAATTTAATGGGGTACCTGAACAAGGGTGTATAAGCCTCCAAAATATAGACTCCTAAGCCTCGAAGCTTTTCTGAGTTCCGCTTGAAGGAATGAAAGAACCGCAATGCCCCAAGAATAGTTGTTCACCTCATCCAAGGGGTCCAATAGCTGGAGGTAATGAGCATTTACCACGTGGCCTGAAGTGTCAGGGAAGAAGATGGTTCCAAGTTGATATAACAAATAAGCATTCACATGGTGCTTAATCTTCTCCTCTGTCATCAGCAACTTTCCTTTAGTAACCAAATCTTTCGTCCCTGAAAACTCATCAAACAAGGTTTTGAGCTTGATCTTTTTCAACTTCTTCTTGTAAGTGCGGTTTTCCTCAAACTCATTATACTCATCACCTTCCTTAGGCTCTTTGTTAGATCGCCTAAACTCACATTGTGCCTTTCTGTCGCTCCATCCTAGACACCTTTCGACTAATTTTTCAATAACTTCATAACTCATCGAGGGATTGCAGCCATCTCGAACACTTGTTCCTGTAATTGGTAGGGCTGTGATTCTAAAACAATCATCCAGAGTTATTGCCATCTCACCAAAAGGTAGATGAAAGGTATCCGTCTCTAGATAAGCCCTATCAGCAAATGCAGTAACAGTGACAACATCAAATTTTTGGTGCGCATGTTGTATCCCGTTCCATAGTACACAATGAAATACCGCCAAGCGGACCTCATCACACTCATTTTGTATATTCCATTCCTTGTTCTTCTGACGTTTCAAAACACGAAAAGCATTTTTATGATACTAAAAAAACAACATCATATCTTATATACTAATATATATAGAAAAGAACAATATATGACAAAATATAATAAAATGACTGAGAAATCTAAATCTTGATGGTTAAGATTGAACCATACCTTTGTCGCAAAGATCCCCATGAGTTTTTGTATCCTATCAATACCTCCCCGCCATCTCTTGGAGTACCATAAGTTGGATTCTTTGGCGGCAAACACAAATCCTTATGAGGAATGTATAAATATCTAGCACAAGGCTTTTTATGCGCCTTTTTAGGTCTCTTTACCACTATTTACGCTTGTCCCTCTTCATCCGAGTCCTCCTCTGATTCATCATCATCCTTATCTCCATCCTTGTCTCCATCTTCCTCATCATCACCATCCTCATCATCGCCACCCTCATTTCCTTCTCCTTGAGCTGGTTCATCTTCTCCACCTTGATTGTGTTCTTGATTGCAAATCTCTTCCACAATCTCTTCATTTACTTGTTGGATTACGTTGTCATCGCCGCCCTCATTTCCTTCTCCTTGAGCTGGTTCATCTTCTCCACCTTGATTGTGTTCTTGACTGCCAATCTCTTCCAAAATATCTTCATTTACTTGTTAGATTACGTTGTCAACATTATCTATATTGAGACCATGCTTAGCATTTTTGGTTCCACGATGACCGGCATCACAATGTATTTTGCCTCGAGGCGTGGGAGTTCTCAGCTCTTCCGGTAAAGGTTGCTTTGATTCTGAACATTTTTTACCTCTACCATTAATCAAGAAAACAAAGATATTAGCTTATCGGAACAAAACAGTCTAACATATCCATCGATTGCTCGATTATGCACGACCCTATCTCATTTATTTCTAGACTTTTACTCTTGTCAATGAGTTATTCATCCATTTAAGATAAGATAAATGGATGAATTAATCATTGACAAGAGTAAAAGTCTAGAACTATAAGGGTGGAGTTCAGTTACTTTACCTTATTTAAAATTTTTTACGAACCAACCGAACTGTGTTGGCAAAGTTCGGTTATTTAGGAACTCAACACAGTGGCCAAAACAACACAGTTCGGTTAGAATGGATTTGTTGATTTTTTTCGGAATAAGGGTAGAGTTCGGTTACTTTCCCTTATTTAAAATTTTTTGCGAACCAACCGAACTGTGTTGGCAAAGTTCGGTTATTTAAGAACTCAACATAGTGGCCAAAACAACACAGTTCGGTTAGAATGGATTTGTTGATTTTTTTCGGAATAAGGGTAGAGTTCGGTTACTTTCCCTTATTTAAAATTTTTTGCGAACCAACCGAACTGTGTTGGAAAAGTTCGGTTATTTAGGAACTCAACATAGTGGCCAAAACAACACAGTTCGGTTAGATTGGATTTGTTGTTTTTTATTTTCGTAATAAGGGTAGAGTTCGGTTACTTTGAAGTTTTCAAAACTTTTGCGAAACAACCGAACTGTGTTGGATAAGTTAGGTTATATGAGAACTCAACATAGTGGGAAAAACAATACAGTTTGGTTAGACTGGATTTGTTTTCTTCTTTTGGGAATAAGGGTAGAGTTCGGTTACTTTGTAGTTTTTAAAACTTTTGCGAAACAACCGAACACGGAGTTCGGTTACTTAGTTTTAAATCCAAAACAACCGAACTGTTCTTCGTGTTCTTCATTTTCAGGAATTTCGGTTAGTAAACTAGGTTTTTTTTGGAAAATCGGCCTAACCGAACATGGCTCTGTAACTCCTGTTAAAACCCTATTTTGATGATTTCTATTCGATTGAAACAATCAAAATCAAATTAAAGTGAAGGGTTTGTTGTAAAATACCTCCGGGGTGGTTCCATGGCAGAATCAGGTTGCGGCTGGCGTCTTTTATACTCGATGATGCCTTTAGCTTGCAGTTCCACTTCTTCAACAATTTCATCCGGGAGATTTGCTAGATGCCCTAATGGGGACCTGTTCCTGGGAGTCGATTGGTACTCTTACGACGAACCATTCTTATATTTGATTGATTAATCGACGATGAAAATTTTATGAACCGGTGATTAATCGACGAAAACGATGTTGAAATGGGGAAGAAGAAGAAGAAGAAAACAGTTTTCTCAAAACTGTTTTTGTTTTGTTTTAGTTTTAGTTTTAGTTTTTATTTTAGATAAAGTTAGAGATGGTTATTAGGTTAGGGTTAATTTTAATTAGGGTAAGGGACAAATTAATAATCCCATATAATTTTAGGACACCCCTTAAAATTGTAGGTAAGTGGCCTAATAGGACCATGGTCCCCAAAAAAAACCATGGTCCCAAAAAATGGTTTACCACGATCCGAATGGAAAGGATAAGTTAAACCAAAGTAAGAAACCTCTCTCTCTCATTTTCCTAACTTTCCTAACTTCTCTCTGGTAAAATATTTAGTTTAGGGTTTTGATTTACATAGAAGGCAGAAGAGTTAGGACCTCTGAAATTCATTTTGTCTAATTTTGATTTTGTTATAGTTTTTAATTTTAGTAGTATCTGCAAGATATGGATGGCTTTCTGATCTGATTTTTTCCAACAGTAAAAAGATACAGAGAAGACGCAAACGAGAGAGGATATTAGAGAAAGATGGGAACTCGTTTGTATCATAAGGGAATTGCTAGTCACGGATGAGGGGTTTGATCTTTATTCATTGTTTGGGACATGGATCTTTATTCAATTATATTAGTTTGGGGGTAAGTTAATCCCTAAATCTTAAAGCAATTTTGGGAGTAAGTTAATCCCTAAATTTTAAAGCGATATTTGATTTGATAATCATGGTGACGCAGTTTAAAATTTCTCTTGAAACGTAAAAAGATCAATTTTACTAAAGTGAAGTTTCCTGGATGCCTAAAATTCTCGTTCACATGAGGTATATGTTTTTGACATAGTGTATTATTCCTCCAGGGGGAGTAGGAATCAGGATCCGATGGAAGGCATAATAAAATGTACTATCAATTGGGTATCAACAGAAAATTACCACCTTCAAAAACTCCTCGAGTTCTTTTTGTCTCTTTTGGCTGGCTTGCAAAAGAGATGCTTGGTATGAAATAAGGATAAGGCACTGGTGAGGATGATGAAAAAATAAGGGTCATTTACACATATGTCCCAGTTTCTTAAGTTGTTTACAAAATAATCCCGTTTTTTTCAAAACTTATAAATTAATCCCGTTACAAAGATTTCCATCCAGTTACAAGTTAACTGGTGTTAACTGACATGTGGCAGATTTAGGATGACCTGAGATGCCCAATATACCCTTCAGTTAAACTTGTTTCCTCATTTCTTCAGGAGGATCTCATCGACAAACTTTGTCTTCTTCACCTGTTAAAATCCAGATAGAAAAACCATAAAATCGTAAAAATAGAGCAAGGAAAGCTAACGACACTAACACTACCATTTATTGATAACATTGAATCAAATATCCAATACTCAAAACATCCAAAAACAATATCTATGGAAGATAGCTAATATCCAAACAAAGTAAAAGCTAATCTAAAACATAACCAAATAAACAGAGCAAATGCATGAAGTTTTATAGGTCTCACTTGAAAGCAAACAAAAGACATCCTAGCCAAAACTAGTTTCAAGTAAATCTTCTTGGCTTCTTCGTTGCAGGCATAGAACCACCAGCACTTCCAGCTTGTGATGATGATTGGGATTGAAATGCCAATCCGCCTTCTTCAGATGTAGACCCATTTCTCTTTGTATTAGAGCCAATTGCACCACCAGGACAAGTTGTCTTGTTGTGACCAGGCAGCTTGCATTTGCTGCAGCACCTGACTTTCTTCTCGGATAGGGTCTCATTATAGGCCTTCCTTCTGTTCTTCCTAGGCCGGCCCGGTTTCCTAATGAGCAATGGAGGAACAATAATTGTTCTTGGCTGTATAAGAGAATAACAAAGGAAGTTAATATTGCATAATACTAAAAATGATTACTTAGCCGCCGCAAAAATTAAACATCCTAAATATCTACACTATATATGTTACTGCAGGGTCTGGAATCCGGCTTCCAAACACTAAAATCCATTAAGTAGCTAGGTACAGGGTTCATACAAGAACTGAGAAGAATTGAGTTCAGATATTTCACAGAGTACTTTGAATTCATGTATCACAATTGTACTTTTAAGTAGATACACACGGATATTTAAGGTAAACCTAATAATGTAATGTAAAAGGTTGTCTAAGTTCATAGTGCAAACATAAATCAGATCCAATTAAGGACAAGTAAACATGAATAGTTGAGAGTTAGGAAAAAACCTCATCCCAGTCCTCAGGCCCTTCCAATGGCACCATATCAGGGGAATAGGTGGTCCTGTAGTTATCCACTGAGTAGTATCTGGCACAATACCTATAAAAATGCACACAAGAAAAACAAACAGGTTTAACATTTCAGATATTGGTAATAAAGAAATAATCATAGATAAAATTACATGTGTTATGCACACTTACTCAACCCAATTGGGCCTGATTTGCTGCAGAGCACAGACTGCGTGTTGACAGGGGAAACCCCTCAGCTGCCATTGCATGCAGCTGCAAGTATGTTTCTCAAGGTCAACAGTGAATATTGTATTATGTATGCTTGTGACTTCATAAAGCTTGCCAGCAACCGCTCCTTCTACCTTATATTCCCCTGTTTTCTTAAACATCTTCTTCAATAATTTTTTGGCAGTAGGAACCAAATCCCCAGAATCCCATCCAACACAAGCATTTCTTCTCTTGTAAAACAGCCCCATCACTAGCTGTCCATACATCAAAACTAGCTTGCAGACAGGTTTCTCCCTAATGTTGGTTATCATGTTATTGAAACTTTCAGAAAAGTTGTTACTCAAGTGTTCACAAGCGCTCTTGTGGTCAAAAAAGGCCCTGCACCAGCTTTTAGGATCCTCGCCCATCAAATACTGACAAGCACTAACATTCTCTGACATCATACTATCCATGTGTGCCTACAGTTGAAACATATTTAGTGTTACAAGAATTTTACTTTCTAAGAATAAAAAATGTCACTCATTTCATTTACGGACTAAAACAAACCTGAAAGTGTTTAGGCTTATAAGCTCTAGCAGCATTCCAGAATAGTGTGTGTACTTTAGATCCCTTGTAGTGCATTTTGAAGTTTGCATACATGTGTCTGCCATGAATATAGAACATACTTTATGTATTTTGTAACAATAAAATGATCAGGTTGGAGGTTAGTTTGTAACCTGAAGCAGAACCTATGTGGTGAAGTAGGGAACAACTTTTGGACAGCGTCTCTCAAACCCTTCTGTCTATCAGATATGAAGTTGATTGGCTCAACGGGATGATCAGCCAATTTATGCTTGAGATTATTCAAGAACAAGAACCAGTTCTCCGCACACTCGTTTCTACAAACCATGATACCCAAAGGAACCAATCCATTCTGCCCATCAAGAGCAGTGGCAGATAGTAGACAACCACCATACTTTCCCTTCAGGTGACAACCATCCAGCCCAACCACATTTCTACAACCATTTGTAAAACCCCTCATTGGGGCATCAAAAGATATGGTCACAGATTCAAATCGATTGTCTCTGCACGAAGAAACAAGGAAAGTTTTAAAACTAGAACTCAAACTAATCAATTTTACGAACAATTAAAGAAATAATATACCTTCCGTAAGTGAAACGTATTACTTTAAATAATTTACCTTCCTAAGTGAAAGGCAATTGATCGGGATTAGTCCTTTGATCATTTCACACAGACTTGGTATGAGTCTAAAACTCTCATCAAAGCTTCCGTTTATCCTCTCCAACACATTGTTTCTAGCCTTCCATGCAACGTGATACGGGATCAAGGTGTTGTGGCTTGTCCAAAACTCGGCAGCAATCTCAGAAGGTTTAGGTACATTCTTTCCATGTGACTCCTTAGCTTGTTAATCACATGTTGAGCTACAAATTCTGGATTTGCACATGAATTCCTCCCATAAGGATCCCCAATACAAGTGTGGTGCAAGTGGAAATCTCTTATGCTCCAAGTCGCCTCACCAGGGATCCTCCTTGCAGATATATACCACGGACATAGAATGGGCTCTCCAAATCCTTTACACACAGCCTTGATTCTAATATTATCACTCTTACTAAACTGCATTCTGTCCTAGTAGATACACAGTAGTTTCTGAGATGTTTCTTAAAAGCGGTCTTGTCTGGAAATTCCATCCCCTCATCAATTCTGTCATCAACTACAACTTGTATTTCATTTTCTGGTTCAGGGAATAACTCATTATCCACTGAATCAGCAGCAACAAGGAAATCTTCAAAATCACTGTCATCAAACCAATGTTGCCCATTATCAACCACTCTAACTTCATGATTAGGTAATGGCCTACCAACCATTTCAGGACCATAATGATCTTCGATCCATTAGCAATTTCCTTCCCTTTACCCTTTTCAATCTCAAAATCAATCAGTGGTTCCTTAACTTCTTTGAAAACTTCAAGTCACGACAATCAACAAGGAAAAAGTAATTAACACATCGGGTATCATTATATCATTGTAAAAACCAATTTTAAAAGAGAAACCAACACTACCTTCAACTTCATCATCCGTCTCCAACAACTGGTCATAATGATCATCTACATGTTCAGAGGCATATACAAATACACATTAATATCAAATTGTAAACATAACATAATCGATGAATTCTAAAATTTCAAAATATGAACATTACCTTCATCGTCTTCCTCACTATCCTTACCAGCACTGCTTTTCATACTAAAATTGTGTAAAAACTCCTTCCAATCAGCATCATCTTCACCCTCACTGTATATGAGTGGTTGGCTCCATGGTTGGTCTTCCGGGTGACAATCATCTGCATTAAGATTCTGAAGGTGCAACACTGATTCCTTAGTCGCATTGACAGCTTCTTCAAAACATCTACTTTATCCGCGGCTGATTTCCAGAATTCAGTACCTAGTGAATCATCATCTAGATTCACAATTCCCTGACTGCTAGCCTGTGTCGGCTCCTCAACATGGTTCTCAAAATCCAGAACCATCTTAGTTAAACTAACACCAACCGTCCTCTTAGCTTTTTCAATCAGCCTTGGGCTTTTCCTGGGAGATAAAGTTGCCGTTGGACCTTTATGAGGTGTTGAATCCCTGTTACATAATAGAAGATTATTATCACTAAAATATATCATCATATGCTACAAAAAAAAACTAGTTTATGGCATGGTTTACCACAACAAAATATGATCCCTTACAGAATAGGGGCTAACTATCAACTAATAGAGAAAACATCATCTTTCACTAGCATAATAAGACAAATCACCTGTCATTTTCTTTGTCCTGTCTCCAAGTATTTGCAACCATATGTCCAGAATTAGGTCCCATGTAACTGCAAGAGAACAAAAATAATAAGTCACTAGTATTCAAAATAAGTTATAACAGATTTGCACTAGAAAATTCACACACAAAATGCCAAAGAACTCTCATAAACGGATACATACATGATCAGTAGACTTTCTCAAATCTCTGTGTGCATCAACCAATTATTTCAAGACACGCAACAAAAAGAAAAGATTCGATTCAGGAACTCATTAATCAAGTGACAGATATCCCTTCCTCTATAAGCATACGAATCTCGGAATATAACTTCTCAATCAAAATCATTTCTTTGAACCTTTCCGAAAATAAGACGATTCTTTAAAGAGTATTTTGGACCAAACTACTAAAACCACAGTACACATACAACAAACAGGATATGCACATGGACACTCATAGAAGTGTAACCAGAATTCTCTTATATCAATGTAAGATTTCAACTCTTATGACTCTTATATACAAACATAATTGACTGTATAAAATTGAATTTTTTTTTTCTATGAAAAACCAATTCATTAAACGACAACCCTTGCAAGAGGATCATCTTATCTGTATACATGCTTTTTTGGAGAATGGAAAAATGAAGGTTATCACACCATTTACAAAAGAAGTAGATAATTTTTTTTTTATCAAGCACAGCTTCTAGACATGATCACATTTCTGGATCCTCTGAATTTTAGTTTTAATTCAAAATCTCATACTAAGCCACAGAGGCATATTATCCATACAAAACCACCAAAGTACCATTAATAGACCAATTCAGTAACAAAATTCATGTAATGTTCATCAACAGAACACTTATCATTCCATAAACTACTGTAAAGATCTAATTGTGATTATCCCTAAATCGAAAACCCTAATTTTGAAGTCGATTTGAAAAGCCTTAAATTGAAAAAATTGAAAACCCTAATTTGAACCAGTAAGAAATCCCTAAATCGAAAACCAAAAATTCATAATAACAAAGATTAAAAGCATAGTTAGCTAATGAAAATATACCTTTTAGTATATGCAGCAGAGTTCTTGTTCAGTAACTCTTCATCAACCATTATCTCCTTCCCCATTTCTTCAAAATACAGAAATCACTCGCCTAAAATTACTTAGGTTTTCTCAATAAACTTCACTCTTATCAACTGGTTTACGGATAGAAACAAACTTAGACCTTGATTCTTTATAACGTAGAGTAACAAAATTCTGAGAAAAACCCTAACTAATTTCTGGTGTGAAATATCTTGATAAGGATACATTAGATGAAATTGTTTGGGATATATCCTAAATTCATGCACGTAATCTTCCCAAACCATATCTTTCTCACCACTCTCCCGCCATCTTCTCTAACAACGAGATCTACATCTGATACTAACCTATTCGATGGAGTTGAAACGAAGAAAAAAGGCTATATGCATCTTTTCCCATTACAAGATATTAACACTTGGACTAACACCTGGACTTTCAATTGACAGCTCAACTAGGTCCCACTTATCAAACAATTTTGGTTTTTACTTTAAACGGCAGGATAGTTTTAATAGTGTAGAAAAAAACGGGGCAAGAATGTGTATCGGCCCATATCTTTGGGATAGAAATGACTAATTCCCAAAAACAAGAGATTTTCTTTCTACAAATTCTACATAAAAATATTTATTACCATGCTTTAAGTTGTTGGAATGTCTTCACGGATGATTGTTTTGGCTTCAGCCAACAACCAGCAAGTGATAGTTTTTAATGGTGGTTGTAGTCTCGACTCTCCATTTCCTTGTGTTAAATAGAGGCAAGCATAAAATGGTTCTGGTGGATTTTCAAAACATAATGGAATTTAAACTTTGCAGGATAGGTGTATAAAATTTTCTTTTATATCTCCGCACCATATTATTTTATCTTTTCCACCACTAACCACTGGTAGTATTTTATTTTGAAAATAATTATTTAATTCAATGGAAATAAACCGGTTATCATAAGATGTTAATTCTTGCACCTTCATATTCATTCATGTTCTCTCTCATAAAATATGTATAACCAATATCTTCAATTATTGGCTTTTCACCGAACCAAATATCAAACCAGATTGATATTTCAGTTCCATCCCTGTGCACCACCTTATATATTCATTCAATGCCTTCCAAGCTCATCTTAAACCATGCCAAACAGATGAATATTTCAATTTATATATCCATTGCCCGTTTATATCTTTGTACTTGGCTGCAAAAATTTTAGCATAATTTTCCTTAGACTGTATAGTCTTCTACATCAGCTTCATAAGGAAAGCTTTATTAATGACCTCCAATCTTCTTATGTCTATACTACCCTCCTTATAAGGATTACATACTTTTTTCAAGAAAAATTATTGTATTTTCTTACTTCACTGTCCCCAAACCGTAAAAAATTCCTTATAATTTTTTTTCACATTCCTTAATAACAGAACAAGCCATTTATATACTGACATATTTTATATTGATATACTTCATAGAACAGTTTTGACCAAAACTAATTTTCATGAAAGGACAACATTTTACTTTTTCAAGCTGCCAATTTACTTTGCATCATAACCACCATAAGACAAACACTTGCAGTCTTCACCCTTCCAGGCATTAGAATCACCCCTAGGTTTTTTCAGGAAAGTTTGTAATCTCCATTTGCACAACATTAGACATTTGAGGATTCCTGCTAACTGGCGTACCATCTACTGAACATTTACTTTTGGCTTTATTAATACATTGCATTGAAATCTGCTGATAATCACTTAATAATTGAATCAAGTTTCCAAAAAAAAATTACCAACATTGCAAAAGATGAAAACATCATCTGCAAACAATAAATAGATGGATATATTCCTTCCATGATAACCATTGGATGAACCTTTCACTTTCCACTAACCTAGATAATCCTCTTCTAAGGCCTTATTCCATAAGTACAAATAAAATGAGAGATAATGTATCACCATGATTCAACCCTTTTCCCGTGGAGAAGAAATCACAGGGTCCACCATTACCATAACTGAAGCTGATTCAAACAAACATCTCAGCCATCACACCATCTGGACCCATATTTTTGTAATACTTTAAATAAAAGTTCCCAATTAACGGAGTCATATGCCTGATAAATATATAATTTCAACCCTACATCACCTCTTCTTCTTTTAGTTCTCATTTCATTCACCATCTCAGATGCAAGAAGAATCTGTTCATGTATACTTCTTCCTTTTATATAGTCCACCTGTTGAATCAGTAAAAGTATCGATCCAATTGGTCTATTGATTTGGAGTCTTAACACTTGAAATTTAGATAGTAGAATCAAGAAATTAGAATTTAAACCTTTGGGTATTAATTTTCTTCTCAAGCAAAATTGCACCGAAGATATTAAATTTTCTTTTATTATTCCCAAACATGTCCTATGAAACATACCTCCATCTGGTCCAGGAACATTATCAACATCGACATCGAATATTGTAGCTGTAATTTCTTCCCCTTCATGTATGTAATCAATTTTTCTTTGATCTTTAGTGGTAATTATTTCTAGAATCACCTCCAACAAGGACTCAACAATATTCACCTCTTGATACTCTTTTTTTTTTCTCAAAATGATTAACAAGTAGTTCTACTATTTTTGTTTAATCAGAAATAAAAATTTCATTCTCATCTTCAAGATCACAAATCAGATTTCTTGCTTACTTAATTTTCACATTGGTATGAAAAAAATTTGTATTGGAAGATCCCTCCTGCATCTGTCTTACTCTTGATTTCTGTGTCAGTATTGATATGTTATATTGAGTTTCACTTTCATTGTATTCATTTTGTGCATCTACTAAATTGGCCAAAACAAGTTCATATGTTGGATTAGCATTAGTTATTAGCATATTTATCCTCACTTTTTCTTCTGCCTCTAGAAATTTATCCTTCACATCTCCAAAAACATCCCAATTCCACTGTTTCAAAATATTTTTTAATCTCTTCAATTTTGTAACCAAACATAAGCATGATCACACTTTCACTCCTCCCCCTAACTATCTTGTACCACTTTCATAAATTTTGAATGTGACATCCATTTTTTTTTTGAACCAGAAAGGCGCATTTTGTGGTTTTGGTATATTTGCACAACCACCCATAATAGGTGCATGATTAGATGCAACCCTTAGACCTACCTTATAACCCCGATCTCCATATAATTGTAACCATTGTAAATTAAATACCACTCTATCAAAATTGCAAATAATCCTATTCCTTCATTGCTGACAGTTTGACCATGAAAATTGTAACCCAATTTTTGGAGATTGAAGAAGTTCACACCCATTCAAACAATTACTGAAATCAAACATTGCCCTTCTATTTGGTTTTCTCACCCCTAACCTTTTGTTCATCTGAGAGAACAACATTGAAATCACCTGGAATAATCGATGGTAATTTGAGATCACTAATAAGCTCCATTTGAAACCATAAAAATCTTCTGTACCATATCCACATGAGAATGGACACCAGATACCAATGCGACCCCCATATTCACAGTTATCATCTGACTGAAAATTGAAACAACAGAAGGAGCTGAAATGTTTGAATTCAAAAAAAATCCATATGTTACTTTAAAGTAGAGTTATGTATCACCGTACTCCGCATTTTTGGTAATTTTAATTTACTGTAAAAAGAAGAACTACAAATTATTTTTGGTTCATCAATCCAAACTAATAAAGTTGGATTAAAATTATTTACTAAAAATCTTAATTTTTCATGGACTTTGATTCTTCTAAGACACGTATGTTCTAATATATGATCTTCATACTTTAAATTGAGGGTTCTTAGTACCTCTTTTTCATTGATGCTTTTTCCTGAAGTTATACTTTGCTCCAACTAGTGTAGTTATAGTCTTACTATCTTTAGATGTACATGAAAGTACCACCTCCTTTTCAACTATATTTTCCCAAGAAGTAACTGGTCTATTTTCATCAGATACTCTACCTGTATTTCCATCCACAAATTTAACAACACTCTCTTCTCTCATCTGTAAACGTCTCTTAGTTTCAATTATAACCTGCTCTTCATTGTCAAACCCAATTTTCTCTACCTATTCTAGGACAGAAAACCAGGTTTAGGGTCGTTAGCTACTACACCCTAGTGGTTAACGATTTTTCATCAGTTCAATATCCATATCCAAAATCGTGAAGCAATAAAAAACCGTGGTTAACGACCCTGGAACTGTAACTGCTGCAATTTTGCAGTTAAAAACCTAATTTTTCAATCAACAAATCAAATTAAACGCAAACCCAACTTAGATTAGGGGGTTTTAGTTCACTTATGACGATGAATTGGTGAGATTTTTTTTTCCTCAGAAGTTGTTAATGGAATGAAGACAGTGGGAGTGAGCGGAGCGGAGGAGAAGAAGAATGGGAGGAGAAGAAATTTTGATTGAAATGAAGATTGGGGGCCGAGGTTAGTGGTTAATGAGATTTTTAGGATGATTATTAGAGAAGGATAAATTGGTTTTTTTCACCTATATTTTGGAAGCCCCTATCTTTTATGGGTGGGTATAAATTGGGTGAGGCCCATAATTATTTTCCATGGTCCCAAATTCAGCCATGATTTTTATGTATTTGACTTTTTTTTTTTTTTTTTTTTTTTTTGCAGTTTTACACAATTTAGTTTACCCCAGGTAGATTAATACTCTTTATTAGAAATCTTGAAATTTAAGAATGCATTTTATTTATTTATTTATTCTTTTTGTTTTCCTTTTTTTTATTCGTACGAATATTGTGATTCAAGGAATTTACCTCGTGAACATAAGTCAACAAAGGTGTTAGTAAATCGGAGGGCAAGCGGCGTCACAAACTAATGTATGTATACAATATATCCTTTGCAAGACTTCGGGGTTTAGACTTTAGAGTCTTTAAACCTCTCTTTCTCTTAATAATTCACCACTTTGTAAGGCTCATCATAAAAGCTCCCTATTCTGTACAAAATCCAGGAATGACTACTTGACAGTTCACACAACATCCCATAAAAAATCTAGACATCTCGAATATCCCCCAACCAAACTTTACTACTGAAATACTCAAGTGAAATGTTGTTTGGGAGTTGTTGGATGTTTTTAATATTGTTTGACGTTATTCGGGGGTTCGGGGTATTTTTTTTAGGGTTTTCTTTCTAAGAGAAATCATTAATGAATATCCGTTGAAAGCGTCTGTTGGAGATGAAACGACATCTCCAAAAAGCATAAATTTCTTTTTAAATAGCGAAGGCTTTCTTCCATATCAATCATACAAAAAAAACTCTTTCTCTCGGAGCATCTTCAGAATCAAATACAGTGTGTTCTTCGTTAGGTCAAGGGAGTACAACCTTTGAATCCAACAACGTTGTTAGGGCTTCATTGTATCCTGACAGCAATATTTCGCTGACCGATTGTACTCGCCAATTTATTAGGAAAGGTCGAAATAATTGTTGAAAAGAATCGCAAGGTCTTGAAACTCCAATAATACAACATTCTTTTTATTCTTTGTTTTCAGCCACTATTACACTGATTTTCCAACAGGTGTTTGGTGGCAGCACAGGTAGCATGCCCTTGAATATTGTCGTTGTTAAGACCATCATTCATTAACTTGTGATTTCTCCCGGTCCTAAACCGTTCGGTCCAGCTTCCTTTGTGATTTGATTCTTATGTTATTGCCTACACTAAATGTCCGTTTGGCACACTCGATTTTTCTATTACAAGGTAATTGAATTACATAATGTCCTATTACACTGCATTATAACTGCCCGTAGTGAAACTGTTGGTGTTTTTGGCACGTTACAACCAGTCAGAGAGTAATTGTTCCGTTATTGTCATTATCAATTATATTTCAACTCAGGCAATTTCCTAATTGAAGTATTTTGGGCATGTACTTTTATGGAAGGATCTTTCCAATTACGTTGATTTGCGTGAACGGCGAAAAGATTTTATTTGTTTTTGGAAACAAATTGAAATCATTCAAAGGCAAACATTAGAAAAAAGGATCTGATGTCCAAACAAAAAATAGATCGGATGAACAATACATAGAGAAGAAAAATGTATCAGATGGATGGATTATTCAATATGGATTATGGCTGTTCGATTCTTCGCCTCCATTGTGTTGTTGGTTAGCTATTGAATATGAATACGAAGAAAATCAACTCACAAGAGAAAAGAGGAAGAAAACGAGAGAGGAGGAAGAAGGACACTATAAATAATGATTTTTGAAATATCATAGTGGTCAAAATTAGTCAAGAAGTGTAACCTTTTTCTTGGGGGTAAAAAAAAAAGTACTTGTAAGTTAAAAGGTGTAATTGAAGGCAGCATTCAAAACCCTCCCGGAGGTCGGTATAGTAAGGATTACCTCGTAGTAGCCATGTCTGTAATTGAATAGTAATTTTTTTTTCAAAATTTTAAATTTTTCTTTATTTGAATTAGCTTTGGTTCGACAACTATAAATTCCCAAGTATTTTTCTCGCAAACCCTTTAGCAGTATTCAAATTCGGAGGTATTTTTCCCACAAACCTATTGTTTTTAATTTGTTTTTGATTGAAAAAATCGATTAGAAATCATCAAATTAGGTTTTAAATGTTAGTTATAGAGTATTGTTCGGTTAGGAGTAGTTTAAAAAAACCCTAATTTTCTAACCGAACTCCCTAAAACATAGAACACCAAGAATACGTCGGTTAGAACGAAAAATTTCCTTGCAAACAGAACTCATAGTCGGTGCCTTCGCAAAAGTTTTAGAAATTTTGTACCTGACCGAACTCAAAGTTCGATCTGTTCATAATTTTTTAGAAATTTTTTACTTAATCGAACTCCTATCTGAAAATACACTGAATAGGGTTCGGTTATATTCATAAAAATCTTTGCAAACCGAACTTTCAGTTCGGTGCGTTTGCAAAAGTGTTAGAAATTTTTACTTAACCGAACTCCTATCTAAAAATAGTTTTATATATTTTCTCTTAGGCGAACTTCAAGTTCGATTAGATTTATTATTTTTCCCCTAACCGAACCACATACAAAAAAAATTAAAAAAGATATTTAAAAAATTTGAAAACAAAAAAAGAAAAATTAAAAAAAAAAAATTATTTAGTTAATAACAGGGTAACTTAGTCATCTCCACCTTTTAGGTCACCCCTTATAATTATAGGGAATGTGTCCTAATCAAATCCGGGTCCCCTCAAAAAAGTCATGGTCCCCAAAAAATCGTTCTTAGACAACATCCGTGCACTACCTCTTTTTATTAGGCCGTGCCAAACGGACCCTAAAAGTGGAGGATTTCACCTCTAAGGGCAATTCCTATGGCAATGTTCAAATGAAGTTGTTGTTGAGCCACGTGGATGGTCAAACATGATTCTCCACTATGGAAAATAAGGCAAAATGAACAAATTTGATGTTTTAGGGTCCCACTAGTGATTTTATTAATATAAACTAATCAGAGTTGGGTCTCACTAATGATTTTATTAATATAAGCTGGGTCCCACTAATGATTTTATTAATATAAATTGGGTCCCACAAGATTATTTAATAATAAAACAAATAATAAAATATAAACCCTACACATAATAACCATATTTGGAGAGAGAATTTGCTGTGGGCGTTGGAAGCTTGAGCGCTCGCGTTTGTGACACCATCGCGCGATCTTCCATTGGACGCGCGCTGGTTCTACCATCTCGATGTTCAAACCAACAAATCTGATGGTTTGAACATCCATTTTCCATGTTTGTTCATTCCATAATGGGAGCAAAAAGAATAAATTCCGAGTTTGTTCATTCCATAGAAACTACTCTAAAGCCCAACCCAATTTTTCAGTTGCAAGCAAAGTCCAGCATATAGGGATAAGTTGGATCACTAATTTGTTTCGGGGATAAACAAAACTAGTTCAGCTGAATCAAAACCTAAAACTACAGCATAAACTGAAAGTAAATGTAGAAGAAACTTAACTAACATCTGACATTCCATTAAAACCCGATTCAACTTGCATCATAATATCAATAATGTCAAAATCGGCAAAAACTTTTTATATAATCCCAATTCACACAAATCCATAAAATTGGTAGCGACATTCACACAACCATAACCCTTTCTAGAACATGGCTGAATTGGGAGTCCTGGAAAAATAATCGGGGACCCTAACTACAGGACCAAAAAGATCATGAAATAGTAATTGGGAGTTATCCCTTATCCCATTTTTTTAAAATGGCTAAACTACCCCCCAGATCATAGTGTTAGTTGAGTGTTAATTAATTGTTAATTAGTTTAGTTAGATTAAAATCAGATTTAGGGATAAAATTTTGATAAAAGAAAAATTGTGTTTTTGTGTTGTGGAGAGGAAGAAGTTGAGTTTTGGGAAGGGAAAATTTAGGGTTATTTGAAATGAGTGATTTCAGTGGAGGAATCCTATTGCTCAAAATGAAGGAACCAATCCTCAAAATGAAGAACCCGAAGCTCAAAACAATCAGGTAAACTTTCTATACTCTTCAAATGTATGAATGATGCTCCAAGTGCTCCATTCATGTACACTATGAAACTACTCAGAGTGAGGGTCGCTAAGTCGGGAGGGTAATAAACGAACTACTCTAAGGAGTCGTCAATTACTTGACACAACCTTTGACGACTCAAACCCGCATCTTTTGCAGGTTATGAAAACTCGTCAACCAAGTGTGATATAATTGACGACTCCAGCTAGTTCGGTCACGCAGAGTCGTTAACCTAATATGTTTAGAACCCAGCGACTCTAAAACTTTTTACTCTCTGAAGATGTTACTCTTAGGGTCGTTAATTTGGCACTCCTATATACTGAAGACCCTAAAGAGCCATTTCCTATTTTTTGAACAGAGAACAAATTTTGTTTCATATAGAGTCGTTAGTTTCATAAAGGGGTCGTCAAACAAAGAATCGTTAATTCTTTAGAAATATATTGACGACCCTATCACTATTTGGGACAGAGATGTGGTTCTTCATAAGACAGAGTCGTTCGTATTTAAAAATGGTCGTCCAGAAGAATCGTTAACGATTTAGAAATTCCTGGACGACACAATTCTAGGGAAGAAAACCAGGTTTAGGGTCGTTATCTACTACACCCTAGTGGTTAACGATTTTTCATCAATTCAATATCCATATCCAAAATCGTTGAGCAATAAAAAAACGTGGTTAACGACCCTAAAACTGGAACTGCAATTTTGCAGTTAAAAACCTAATTTTTCAATCAACAAATCAAATTAAACGTAAACCCAACTTAGATTAGGGGGTTTTAGTTCACTTACGACGATGAATTGGTGAGATTTTTTTTCTTCTCAGAAGTCGTTAATGGAATGGAGACAGTGGGAGGGAGGGAGCGGAGGAGAAGAAGAATGAGAGGAGAAGAAGTTTTGATTGAAATGAAGATTAGGGGCCGAGGTTAGTGGTTAATGAGATTTTTAGGATGGTTATTAGAGAAGGATAAATTGATATTTTCACCAATATTTTGGAAGGCCCCTATCTTTTATGGGGTGGGTATAAATTGGGTGAGACTCCTAATTATTTTCCATGGCTCCCAATTCAACTTGCTCTAGAACTCTTTTACAGTTAGTAGCATTTTACCCAAACCGACACGGAATAAGTTCAAGTCTTGTCATTCCAATTTCTATATGTATCTCACAAACACCTATTGTGAATAACCAAATTGTTGCCATTAACACTTTGATAGTCTATAAGTCAAGAGATATGTTTGGTAGAAAATCTTCCACAGTTAATGTGGAGAATCTGTATTCAATTTATACTAGGTTCTGGTTACATTGGTTACAATAAGATAAAGCAGAATCAGTTCAGATCCTTCATATTAGGCGGAGACTGTTTTGGACTGGACTTCAGCTGGTTTTGTGAAACTGCCTCCTGGTCTTGTGTTGTTGAACTACGACTAGTAGTGACCAGCTGATTACATGTGCTGACACCCTCCCTGGTAGGCTTTGAAAGGGGACAGAAAATAAGAGCAAGAGGAATCCTACATGTTATAACCGCAAGTGCACGGTGTCGGTTGTAGCTTGTGCAAATACGGGTCGAATCCACAGGGACTAGGGTGTGTAAGTTGAAGTTTCCTAAACTGTTTTCTAAGCTGTGAACTAACTAAACAAGGATATGAAAACTAACAGTGAATTGAACTAACAGAATTAAACAAGACACTAACAGGACAAGAAACATCAAACTAAATAAAGATGAAAGAAGTTGTGGATTAAGAAGATCAGTGAAATAAGGGGTTTGATTTCACCCTAGTTCATGCTATGCATTTTCTTATTGAAATGTTAAGCACAACTATAGTTCTTTCCAAAGTACTAGATGTCTTTTTAAGGTACAACTAGTCAAAGGTATGTGAATTCAGCATGAAGTTGCAGCTTAAACTAAGTTCAAGTGTTCCTAAACTTGTTTAACATTCTAAGGCTTTTGTTAAATTATTACACAACAGGGCTAGGGCAAATGAGACTATCCTAAGAACAAATCATAAGAACAAAACATAACATAAACATGAACAGGAGCTTGATATAAATTGTAACAATCACACACTCAAATTAAATACATGTTGGAGTTCAGAACAACTAAAATTAACAATGCATTTGAATTGAGAATCATGGAATTGAAAAGATTGATAACCCTCAAAGCTACAGTTCATGGAAATAACAAAACTAAACTATTCTACTGATGCTCTGGTTAATCCAGGCATAGTTAAAATTACACCCCAAGCACTCAATTTATACATGCAAGCATAATCCCCAAAATTCTCAAAAATTAGGGTTTCACCAAAAGTGAAATTAAAACTCACCAACTCTCTGAAAAATGATTCTGACTTCGACCCATTCTTCTTCTGACTCTCCTGATGCTACCCATGCCTCCAATTTGTGTTATTTCTCAACCTAATTTACCAAACTCACACGCCTAGGGTTTCTGAGAAGAGGCGAGTGAATTAGGTGAATTAGGTCTCTGAAATTAGAAGGGAATAAGTGATGGATGATGGGGTTGTTGGTGATTTGAGAGCTCGGCGGTGGTTGAGGCGGCAGGAAGTTGGTGGCGGAGCAGGTGGTGAAGGTGAGGCTGTTGCAGACGGAGGTGTGGGAGGTGAAGTCGATAGTTTTAGGGTTAGGGTGTGTTTGGGTTAGGGTATAGGTATTGGGTACTCGGGTGTTGAACGGGTGTAGCAAATGTTGATGCGCAACAAGGATGAGACGTTGGATGCGAAGATGATGGATTGATCTAACGGCGAGACGGAGGCAGATCTTGAGCGACCGTTGGATTCTAGATGCAACAATTCTGACGTTCCAGATGAGAGTTAGGTGCTATTATGTTTGACAGGAGCTTCAGAATTTGATGCACTGTGATGAAGCGACCGTTGGATGCATCTGTGGATCCAATCTGACGGCTACGAGCTTAGGCAGGCTTTGGGCTTGGGCTTGGACTTAGGTTAGAATTTGGGCTTAGACAATTCTGAGCCCGCTTCTTCTTTAAGAACAAATTCTTCCTTCCAAGCCCACTTCTAGTTGGTCCGGCTCTTGCAAACATCATTCTTCGCTGCCTTTCTGCGGGAGTCTTTGTCGTTTCTTTGCTCTTTTCACTCCGTGAGTTAACCAGGCTTTATTTAGTACCTAAAAATGCAAAATTAATTAAGAAAAGTATTTATTCTTGAAAACAATGAAAATACAGAATATGGGTTAAAATGGAGAATTAGAACACAAAAGATGAGTTAAATGCCAAGAAAAATATATAGAAATATGCACTTTTTAGCACTCATCAAATACCCCCAAACCTGAATTTTACTTGTCCTCAAGTAAAACAAAACTAAGGAAATCCTACCTATACCACTGTCGATGGTTTCTCGAATGCATTTAGCGTATGCACTAAGCCTTTTAAACCACTAAGTGTCCCTAGTGGACGAGTGAAGTCTCGTGAAGGTTTGCTTAGAACGTACCTACAAAGTTCTAGGTCAAAATATAAGCTCAAATTCCATCAAATGTGACATGTGCAAGTCAGTTTAAGCTCACAGCAAAATGGAGATGTCAATCTAGCTATCAAAGGCACAATCCTAGCACTGATAACAAATAAAGACATGTGATAAGAGTGTAAAGTGTATCTACACATGTGTAAAGAAAGATCTGAAGTTATGACTACTAATCACCAAGAGATAGTTTCTCAGGCTAAGAACCGAATTCTAAGCCAAGCTAGCTGTCCGGGTTTACGAGAATTGTGAATGTTCACCCAATGAGTTGGTGATATTTCAGTTTACCCGCGTTATACATCGATGGATGCACCCTCCTTGCTTATTACAAGACTATTTACAACAAAAAGATGACTCTTTACATGACTCTTATTTACATTGATTACTCTCTTTTATTTTTGGAACAAGAGAGAATATTGTCTTTAACATGACAAAACATGGAATAAATAAATACTTGATTGAATATTTTTTTTTTGTAAGAAATAACTTTGATCTTTACAACAAAGTGACACTTTTGATACATGAACAAAAAATAAAAACATAATTACATGACTCTTAGCAAGAGGTGGCCCTTATCGAATGCATCCGGTCAAATTCTATGGTTGGTTTTCTTAACGTATCCTCCAACTTCTATCCCAGCCAACCAAAGAACAAGCTAGTCAAGTCTCATTCAGTATTCTAAAGTGATTGGCAATCTAACTTCCTATCAAACACCTTGAAGATCGAGGCTATACATGTATTGGTAGATCGTGCGCGTGCAAGTTTCTTATCACATGTAAATTGTGCTAGAATCAGGGGTGCCTAAATATCTAGACTAAGAATCCTAATAAAAAATACATATTTGCACAAGAGTCAACATTTCAAGGTAAATGAGCTCGATTTTTATGATTTTTCATTTTTTTAATTTTTTTGGAATTTTTAATTTTTTTCAAAAAGAGGGAGTTCTGTTTTCAATTATAACATGTTATCGTGGTATCTACTCTATACCCCCAAACCTAAACTAAACATTGTCCTCAATGTTTCTAATGATAAACATATTCATAACTTGGACAAATCAGAAGAACATGTTGAGTTTTGAGAGAAAGGAAAGAGATTACCCGATTTGACGAAAGAAAGATTAGAACTCCGTTATTCAAGGCAAAAATTCAACATTTTTTTAGCCGAGATCATATTGGATTAGCACTATATATACAAAAGAAACAAAAGATTTAACTAAGAAACTATCTACTAGATTTTATACAAGAAAATTTGGTTTTAATGGGATTGGACTTTTTGGGAAAAATTTGGTTTTGTCGGGAGACATTTGGTTTTGATGGGAAAAGAAAATTTTTGGTTTTTAGGGAAACATTTGGAAAACTTTGATTTTTATGGGAGAAAAACATTTGGTTTTTAATGGGATATGGAGACCAAGCCCACTGTTGGGTTTTGCGAAGCCCAGCTACGTTTTTGAAAAACAGGCCCACTGCTGGTGAGTAAAGCTCACTGTTGGTTTTTGGAATTTTGAAATTTTGGCCAACTTGAACTTTGGTTCAGGCCCACAGTTCAGAAACAAGCCTAGGTAACAATTTGAAATTTGGGCTCTTAAATAGCCAAAGGTCGAGGCCCAACTGGGCTTTGAAAACGTTTTCTGTTTTTGGGTCAAGCCCACAGTGTAAATGTTTAGTTTTCAAATGGATGTTAAGCCCACAGTCCCAGAAACTTAGTTGGGCTTTGGCTAGCTACTAACTAAAATATGAGGCCCAACTGGGCTTTCAAAAGTTCAGTTTTCTTTAATTCAAACAACAGGCCCAAATCAATCTAAAACCACAAGCCCACAAGAAATTAAACAAACAAGCCCACAAGAAATTAATTACAAACCTAACAGAAAAATGGAAAAAATTATTACAAGCCCACAAATTAAAAATGGAAGCCCACAGGTTGGGTTCTCTTAATGGGTTTAGGCTTACTTGCTTAAGCACAGCCCAGCTGCTCAGTTTGGTTGCAAAAGCCCAGTTGGGATTTGGATCATCCTAAGCTTCTGTCTTTGTTGAGGCCCAGTTGGGCTTGGCTTATGAATGGCAGCAACACCACTTCAGGCCTAGCAGCAGGAGCAGATCAGCAGCAGCAGCAACAGCACAACAGCAGGCTTTGCAGGTTCACAGGGCCACAACAGAGCAACAGGTGCAGAAGGCAGCAGCAGTTAGCAGCAACAGGCAGCAACATGGGCCACAGCAGCTCAGCAGCAGTCTTGGCCTGGCACAAGCAAGAGCACCACAGCAGCACAAGCACAGCAACTCAGCAGGAGAGCAGGAGTACAACAAGCACAGGAGCAGCAGCAGCAGCAGCTCCACAGCAAAAGCAGCAGGATAGGCAGGTACCTGCTGGCTCAAAGCAGAAAGTGAGTAAAGATGCAAGCTATGATGCAGGAAGTAAGTGAACAATATGCAAATGAGTATGCAATGCAGGGAAAGATGCAAATGCAATGAACTATGATGCAAATATGAAGATGAAAGTGAATGCAACAAAACAGCAAAGAACAAATCAACACACAGCGCCAAGTCCCCGGCAGCGGCGCCAAAAAACTTGGTAGGCTTTGAAAGGGGACAGAAAATAAGAGCAAGAGGAAGCCTACATGTTATAACCGCAAGTGCACGGTGTCGGTTGTAGCTTGTGCAAATACGGGTCGAATCCACAGGGACTAGGTGTGTAAGTTGAAGTTTCCTAAACTGTTTTCTAAGCTTTGAACTAACTAAACAAGGATATGAAAACTAATAGTGAATTGAACTAACAGAATTAAACAAGACACTAACAGGACAAGAAACAGCAAACTAAATGAAGATGAAAGAAGTTGTGGATTAAGAAGATCAGTGAAATAAGGGGTTTTATTTCACCCTAGTTCATGCTATGCATTTTCTTATTGAAATGTTAAGCACAACTATAGTTCTTTACAAAGTACTAGATGTCTTTTTAAGGTACAACTAGTCAAAGATATGTGAATTCAGCATGAAGTTGCAGCTTAAACTAAGTTCAACTGTTCCTAAACTTGTTTAACATTCTAAGGCTTTTGTCAAATTATTACACAGCAGGGCTAGGGCAAATAAGACTATTCTAAGAACAAATCATAAGAACAAAACATAACATAAACATGAACAGGAGCTTGATATAAATTGTAACAATCACACACTCAAATTAAATACATGTTGGAGTTCAGAACAGCTAAAATTAACAATGCATTTTGAATTGAGAATCATGGAATTGAAAAGATTGATAACCCTCAAAGCTACAGTTCATGGAAATAACAAAACTAAATTATTCTACTGATGCTCTGGTTAATCCAGGCATAGTTAAAATTACACCCCAAGCACTCAATTTATACATGCAAGCATAATCCCCAAAATTCCCAAAAATTAGGGTTTCACCAAAAGTGGAATTAAAACTCACCAACTCTCTGAAAAATGATTCTGACTTCGACCCATTCTTCTTCTGACTCTCCTGATGCTACCCATGCCTCCAATTTGTGTTATTTCTCAACCTAATTTACCAAACTCACACGCCTAGGGTTTCTGAGAAGAGGCGAGTGAATTAGGTGAATTAGGTCTCTGAAATTAGAAGGGAATAAGTGATGGATGATGGGGTTGTTGGTGATTTGAGAGCTCGGCGGTGGTTGAGGCGGGAGGAAGTTGGTGGCAGAGCAGGTGATGAAGGTGAGGCTGATGCAGACGGAGGTGTGGGAGGTGAAGTCGATAGTTTTAGGGTTAGGTTGTGTTTGGGTTAGGGTATAGGTATTGGGTACTCGGGTGTTGAACGGGTGTAGCAAATGTTGATGCGCAACAAGGATGAGACGTTGGATGCGAAGATGATGGATCGATCTAACGGCGAGACGGAGGAAGATCTTGAGCGACCGTTGGATTCTAGATGCAACAATTCTGACGTTCCAGATGAGAGTTGGGTGCTATGATGTTTGACAGGAGCTTCAGAATTTGATGCACTGTGATGAAGCGACCGTTGGATGCATCTGTGGATCCAATCTGACGGCTACGAGCTTAGGCAGGCTTTGGGCTTGGGCTTGGACTTAGGTTAGAATTTGGGCTTAGACAATTCTGTGCCCGCTTCTTCTTTAAGAACAAATTCTTCCTTCCAAGCCCACTTCTAGTTGGTCCGGCTCTTGCAAACATCATTCTTCGCTGCCTTTCTGCGGGAGTCTTTGTCGTTTCTTTGCTCTTTTCACTCCGTGAGTTAACCAGGCTTTATTTAGTACCTAAAAATGCAAAATTAATTAAGAAAAGTATTTATTCTTGAAAACAATGAAAATACAGAATATGGGTTAAAATGGAGAATTAGAACACAGAAGATGAGTTAAATGGCAAGAAAAATATATAGAAATATGCACTTTTTAGCACTCATCACTCCCTCAAGTTGAAACGGAGTTGACGAATGTTCAATTTGTCTCTGACGAATTGAAACCTTGGAGAGGATAACCCTTTAGTGAAAATATCAGCCAGCTGATCCCGACTGCAGATAAATTTGACGTGAAGCTGTTTTCGAGCAACTCTTTCTCTAACAAAGTGATAATCTATTTCAATATGTTTCATCCATACATGGAATATTGGATTGGCAGTAAGATAGGTGGCACCTATATCGTCACACCAAAGAGAAGGGGTAGGAGAAGTAACACCCAACTCAACAAGCAGAGACTGAATACAAATCAGTTCAGAAGTAGCAATAGCAACACCACGATATTCTGCTTCTGTACTGGATTTGGATACTGTTTTTTGTTTTCTTGCATTCCAGGATATGAGATTACCTCCAAAATAAATGCAATACCCACTGGTTAACCTCCTGTCATCAAGGCAGCCTGCCCAGTATGCATGAAGAGTATGGTCCTTTCCAGGATTAATGAATAGCCCATATTCTACTGTATTCTTCAGATATGAAAGGATACGCTTCACCAACTCCCAGTGTTCAGAATATGGCTCATGCATATACTGACAAGCCTTGTTGGCAGCCACCGATATATCTGGGCGTGTTATATGAAGATACTGTAAAGCACCTACAACACTGCGATAGAGAGTTGGGTCTGAAAACTTTTCTGAACCTACTCTATGCAGCTTGATATTTGCAGCTAATGGAGTACACACAGGCTTGACTCCATCTAGTTTGGTTTTTCTCAGCAGATCTGCCACATACTTTCTCTGAGATAGAACTAAAGATCTGCCTTGGCGTATCACTTCAACATCCAAAAAATAAGACAAGGTTCCCATATCCTTCACTGCAAATTCAGAGCTCAAATCTGAAATTAGAGAATCCACCATGAGAGAGTCTGATCCAGTGACAATTATATCATCTACATAGATCAGCACATAGGTTATAAAACTGTCAGTCTTCTTAATAAACAATGAAGAGTCTGCTATTGATGCACTAAATCCCAGAGTGAGGAGATGATTGCTGAGACGCGAGAACCAAGCTCGTGGTGCCTGTTTAAGGCCATATAACGACTTATGCAGCTTACATACATGATTTGGTTGATTTGGATCTTCATATCCAGGTGGTTGCTTCATAAATACATCCTCTTCTAGAATTCCATGGAGAAACGCGTTTTCCACATCCAACTGTCTCAGAGACCACTGATTCATTACTGCCAGGGAAAGAACCAGTCTAATTGTGCAGGGTTTAATGACCGGAGAAAAAGTTTCGTCATAGTCCAAACCCTCTTGATGATTGAAGCCCTTAGCCACCAAACGAGCCTTATAGCGTTGAATCGAACATCAGGGTTTCTTTTTATCCGATACACCCATTTGGACCCAACTATATTCAAACCATACTCATATGGTACTAAAGAATATGTACCATTTCTGATCAAAGCATTTATTTGGGTGTCCATTGCATTCCTCCATGCAGGGATTTCACAGGCTTTGGAGTAACACGTAGGTTCCATATAATCCTCATCTAGTAATGGATGCTTTGTAGAAGAGAGGCATAGTTTATGGATGGGCTTGGATATACCTGCCTTGGCTCTAGTAACCATTGTATGTCCCTGTTGAACCATCTGGTCTTGTGATTGTACTTCAGAGGATTCCAGTGTTGGTGATTGTGCATGCGGTGTCATTGTAGTGGATACTTCAGGTGACAGCTGTGGTGGGTCACTTCCTGTTGGAGCTGTTGAGTTATGATGTTGTAATATTGGTGCCAAAGGTTGCTGTGATTGCAACTGAACTTGTGAAGGTGACTGAAAAACAGAAGAACTTAGAATATCTGTGCTGGTAGATTGAGTTATCGAACTTACCTCAGGAGTGTGCTGCAGAGTAGAAGAAGAGAATGGAAAAGTTGTTTCCTCAAACCTTACATGTCTGGAAATGTATTGCCTATTTGTTGGCAAGTGAAGGCAGATGTAGCCCTTATGAGCTGGGTTGTATCCTAAGAAGATGCATGGAAATGATATGGGTTCTAGCTTGTTAGAGTTGTATGGTCGAAGACAGGGATAATCTAAACAGCCAAAGACTCGGAGAAAAGAATAATCAGGTTGTTTGTGAGAGCAGCTCTAGTGGAGTTTTAGTTTCTGCTACAGATTTGGGTAATCGATTTATTAAATGACAGGCTGTCGTAAATGCATCAGCCCATAATTCTTTGGGAAGTTGAGCATGAAACAACAAGGCAAGACCACTCTCAGTAACATGTTTAATACGCCTTTCAGCCAAACCATTCTGAGCTGAGGTGTGAGAACAAGAAAAGCGATGCTGTATGCCATATTGATTAAGATAAGAGGAGAATTTTTTGTATTCAAGCGCATTATCAGACTGGAAAGTTTTTATTTTGTGACCAGTTAAATTCTCAACCTGCTTATGGAAATGCATAAAGGTTTGTAGGGCATTAGAACGTTGTATCAAAGGAAATATCCAGGTGTAATGAGAGAAAACATCCATAAACAGGAGATAATATCGAAAACCAGTTCTTGATATTTCTGGAGATACCCATATGTCTGAAACTATCAGACTTAATGGAGTATCATACACTGTATTACTACGTGAAAAAGCTAAACGCCTACTCTTGCTAACGTGACAGGAGTGGCAGAAATTAAAAGTTTTATTCAAAACTGGAAGTGAAAACTTACTAACAACCTTAGAAACTGTGCTCAGCGTGGGATGACTGAGCCGTTGATGCCATATAGGCAGACTTGCAGAAAAATATGTTTTTGGAGAATTGGTTTTGCTTAGATCACCTATTCCATCTAACACATATAAACCATTCTCATTCCTTCCCTTTAGCAGCACCGCTCCCGTGGCCTTGTCCTTCACAACAAAAAAGTTCATGTGAAACTCAAAATAAACATTATTGTCTTTGCAGAATTGAAAAACAGACAGAAGGTTCTTCTTGATTTTGGGTACATGGTACACATTAGTTAAGCAGAATTGTCTATTATTAGAGGTGAAAGCAGCGTTACCAATGTGAGCAATCTGCAGATTGTTACCATTACCAACTCTGACTGTGTCTGTACCCTCATATTCATGAGGTATACACAGGTTATTGACATCAGCTGTCAAGTGATGGGTAGCTCCCGAATCAGTGACCCATTGATCCCCAGACGAATCACCAGGAAAAGCTAGATAAGCAGCTAAACCTTGGTTTGAAGAGTTGCTACGTTGATTATAGCGAAACCAGCAACGATCAGCAGTGTGGTTTTTCTTCTTGCAGATTTGACAGATTAGTTCTCCATTAGCAGGAATCCTGGTCTGCTGCATTGGTCGACGATTGTGGTTGTTTGGTGGAGGTGGTCCTCGAGATTTATTGTTGAACCGGCGTGGTCCATTCCTAGTATTAGCACTGGAACTGGATGCAACATAGTGTGCAACTGGTGCTTGAATCTGTGCAAGCTGTTGTTCAACTCGCATTTCAAAAGAGAGTAGATGAGAGGTAAATGTTTGAATATCCATTCCTTCAACAGTGCTTAGAGCAGTGACAATGAGATCATACGTTTGATTCAAACCATTACTGATACACTGCTTCTTTTCTTCAGGTGTGACAGTGTAGCTGGATGCAGCTAGCTGATCAAAAAGATGTTTAGCATCATTGAGATAATTTTTTAAGGATTTGTTACCTTTAGTCATGCAGTGGAGTTGCTTCTTGAGACAGCCCTGGTGAGCAAAAGTTTTTGGTGCATATTCATCCTCCAACTTGTCCCAGATTTCCTTCGCTGTTGTGAGTTCAGAAACCGTGCTAAGAACCTCTGGTGTGAGGGTTGAATTCAGCCATCCAACGATCAATGAATCCTGAGACTCATAAGCAGTAAACGCTGGATTAATATCTTCACTCTCAGGATGATTGCGTGGGGGTTTTGGTTTAATACCATCAATGAATCCAGACAGATCATACCCTTTAAGAATGGGTCGAAATTGTGCTTTCCAGAGATGGTGATTTGTCTCTGTATGCTTCAAAGTTACAAGATGATGGATCTGAACGTGACTCAAAGTTGTTGTTGTATCTGCCATTGTTAATTAAGATTCTGGTTCTCTGTTTCTATTGGGTTTTTGTGTTTTGGATGTTTGTTTTCCTAGCGGAAACAATCTTGGATCGAAGGCTGATACCAAGTTAAGAGATATGTTTGCTAGAAAATCTTCCACAGTTAATGTGGAGAATCTGTATTCAATTTATACTAGGTTATGGTTACATTGGTTACAATAAGATAAAGCAGAATCAGTTCAGATCCTTCATATTAGGCGGAGACTATTTTGGACTGGACTTCAGCTGGTTTTGTGAAACTGCCTCCTGGTCTTGTGCTGTTGAACTACGACTAGTAGTGACCAGCTGATTACATGTGCTGACACTATATTCATACCAAGCATAAATCAAACAAAAATACAAAAGCAATGAAGAAACTTGTAGATTTTGGAAGAAAGAAGAAATAATACAGAGGTATGATATGCGAAAGTTGGGTGAACATGATTAGCTACTTGCATAATCTCTCTTACTCTCAGGGATTCAGGCCCTAAATATACTGAACCTACAAGAGATACAGAAAGTTGGGCAGGTGAGAAAAACTGGTGCTTTATTACTTCCACAAAAAAAAATGTGTTGAACTACAGTATTTCACAGGTGCAGCTTTGGCTTTTACAGTTCCGACTGCTAAGACAAGGTTTTGTATTCAAAAATATAAAAGTATGTATGTCAGACACCTCGATGCTAGGCACGTTAGCATGCATCTGAAGTCAAATTAGATGCCTATATGACAATGATTCATGATGCGAACTAACAATAATGAAGAAAAAACTTCAATACTTGGAACCTCTAGAAATTACAATATGAAGGTGGGTAGGTGGAAGTTACTACAGTTACACTAAAGCAAGATAGATGTTATCTGCGAACGAAGAATTTCTCTGTCTGTCCAAAATTCTCTCAAAACAATTGTAAATTCAACATAGCGTCTAAGAAAACACAAACCCTATCAACATCCCAATAAAGCAAAAGCACACACAAGAAATAGAGATCCTGCAACTTTATTATTTTTTAGAAGAACAGGAACATCAAGAGATTCAAAGAAGATCAATATTGCCTCCACCAAATGTTTCAGGCGCACTTGCAAAACCTATCTTCATAGTAAGCCTCTCGAAGCTTGTAGTTACTAGTTTTCTGATAACCACATCACAATACTTCTATCTTCTATTTTAAGTAATTATCGTCATCAAGTGATTGTTTTATTACCAAAAATTAAGTCGGTTTACAAGATGAGAGAAATATTACAACAGTATTAATTGCTCTCAGATTTACTTTCCCTCTCCTTATTTCTCGTTTTACACTCACTCTAAGATTATTATTTTTACATATGGAAACTTCCTCTTTTTATATAGGATTCTTTATAATGGGTGACAGCTAAGAGATCCACTATTTTCGGAACCACTGTGCGTTACATTCACTCATATACATTCACTCACTCTCGCACAGATTACACCTCGCATAGAACATCATACTTTACTCGTGACTTTGCTGAGGTCATCTAATTCGTCATCTTGTGTTTGCTTTGTGCGATAGTCTTCGCACGGAACATTTGTATTTCGCATTCACATTGTTGTGTGCGATATTATACTCCTACATTTTGCCTCTTCTCATTTCGCTTATTCTGCTGAGTGATCATTCTAGGTTTCTCCGACTATGACGTTCGATAGATCTTACTTTTTTTCCTCTTGCATATATGCGAACTAGGTTGCACGCCACATTCGGATTCCTAGCCAATCTGATAATAAATATTATTTATGTTTCCTTTTATTAAGGTCTTACTTGGATATCATTTATGTTGCCTTTTATTAAGGTCTTACTTGGATATCATTTATGTTGCCTTTTATTAAAGTCTTACTTGGATTTAAAGATTTTCTTGTTCATGAGTTACATATTCAAACTTATATATTGAACCAAATTTGATATCTCGGATAGTATTACTTCGTTCTTCAATCTTGTTATCTTGTGCGATGATCTTCGCAGATTCTTATGGATAGTATTTCTTCAAATATTGTCTATTCCACGGACGACCCAATTTCTGACTTGTATTTCTTCCTTGTGGATCTATTAACTCATAAGATCCATTTCCGACTATCCTTTTTATTATATAGGGTCCATCCCACTTCTTTTCTAATTTTCCATCTCCTCCTTTCTGATATGTCGGAATTTCCCGCAGCACTAACTCGCCTGGTTCAAACTCTCTTATTTTAACACGTTTGTTATATTCTCGGGCTAATCTTTGTTGATAATTTTCTATATGCTTTGAAGTGACTTCTCTTATTTCTTATAGATCATCTAGTTTTGTTAGAATTAGATCTGCACTTAAGTTTTTTCCCAAGATTCTCTCTTTATTGTTGGAATGATAATTTCTGTAGGTAACACTGCTTCAACTTCATATGTCAGGCAAAAGGGTGACATCCCTGTGGCTTCTCTCCTTGTTGTTTTATAAGCCCATACTACATTGTGCACCTGTTCGCACCAACCTTTATTATTACCTTCTAATTTCTTTTTCAAGTTTTTCGTGATAGTTTTATTCGTTGCTTCTACTTGCCCATTGTTGTGTCGATATAAAAGAGTTGATTTTCCGCTTTGAATTTTGAATGCATTAAGCAACATCTCTATATTCTCACCATCAAACTGTTTTCCATTATCAGATAAGAGTTGTGATGGAATACCAAATATGCATATAATATTCTCAAAAATAAATGTGAAGATGTCTTTATCACGAATGTGTTGGACTGCTTTAACTTCTGCCCATTTTGTGAAAATCTGTTCCGACAATTAAGTATCTCCTCTGCCCTGTTCTAGGTATAAATGGTCCGACAATGTCGATTACCCATTTTCCAAAGGGCCACATATTTGTTGATGTATTTAGCATCGTTACAGGTGCATGTATCTTCTTTCCATGACGTTGACATTCTTCACATATTCTTGAGACCTGTTTTGCATCCTCATGCATGTATGACCAATAATAAATTTGTATCTTTGTTCTGTACGCGAGTGATCTTCCTCCACTATGATTACCCGCATCTTCATAATGTAGTGCCTTCAAGATTTATATTCCTTCTTTTCGCGTAAGACATCTGAGCGAGGGTCCAATAAATGACCTTCTATGAAGAATCCCATCCCTTAATTCGTAATTCGTCGCACGACTCTTTAACTTGTGTGCCTCTAACCTTTTCATTGGTAGTTCTCCCTTTTCTAGATATGAATGGATCTCAGTTCTCCAATCCAAATCTTCGTTTTCTTTTTCCTCCTCCATGTCGTCTATCATCATTATATCTGTTTGTGTCTCTTCTCCTTTTTTTATATATGGTAACAATAGTGCTTTTATTTTTATATCTCTCGCAACTGGGTCTAATAACATGGAAGGTATGAATGCTAATGCATCTGCGATCCTATTGTCTTTTCTGCCGATGTGTCTCCAACTTAATCTTGGAATTCGCACCGATAAATCCAAGACTAATTTTTTATACTTTTGCAAGGATGGTTCATTTGTACTATATGTTCCTTCAATATGGATGATCACTATTTGTGAGTCACTGGTAATTCTCGCATCTTCTATCTTCATTTCAATAGCTAATCTTAGTGCATGCACAACTGCTTCATACTCAGTTTCATTATTTGTTGATGTGAAGTCTAGTCTGAATGAATAAGCCATTCTTTCTCCTTTAAGTGAAATGAATACAATACCAATTCCATTCCCTTCTCCATTTGATGATCCATCAACTAATATCTTCCATCTATTTGGATTCGGATCAGTTAATAAATCTTTAGGATTCCCAAACTCTTCTTCCACATCCATCATTTCCGCTACATACTTCTCTTCTTCCAACGGGAACTCTGCGAGAAACTCTGCAATAACTTGTGATTTTGGTGATAATAAAATTTCATAATCTATCTCATAGTTTCCTAATTGCGTATTCCATCTTTCAACTCTTCTTGACCTCTTGGAATTCTTCATTGCTTGTTCAATTGGCACTCTTGTTAACACTTTGGTTTTATTAGTTTGAAAGTAAATGTGAAGCTTGAATGATGCATACACTAGTGCGAGATTTAACTTTTCAATTTTTGAGTAATTTTTCTCTGCAGAATTGTACGTCTTGCTTGTATAATATATTGGTTTTTCTATCCCTTCATCTGAGCGTAGCAATACTGCACTTAACGCATGCGATGTTGATGCTAAGTAGAGAAATAATTCCTCTCCCGGCTTTGCCTTCTGCATAATCGATAAATTCACCAAATGATTCTTTATGCTTTGAAATGCTTTATCAGACTCTTCTGTCCATTCAAACTTGTTCCCCTTTTTTAATATATTAAAAAAGTGTTTACACTTATCCGAAGATCTTGAGATAAATCTTTCCAATAAGGATATCAACCCATTTAATTTTTTGAACATCTTTCATTGTTGCAGGGGGTGGCATATCTCTAATTGCTTGTACCTTTTCTTGATCGACTTCTATCCCCTTTTTCTGGGTTTACTTTAATATTGAATTTTCTCATTTTTTCAAAGATTTCGCACAGATCTTCAACATGGTTCTTCGCTTCTTTACTCTTAATCAGCATATCGTCTACATAAACCTCTAATGTTTTATGTATCCATTTTTCGAATACTTTTTCTACCATTCTTTGATATGTCGCACCAGCATTCTTCAATCCAAATGGCATTTTCGTATAGCAGTACAGACCTCTTGGTCCAAAAAATGCAGTATGTTCTTGATTATCAGTTTATAGCGCCAAAAATGTAGTTACAAGTTTTCTGATAACCACATCACAATACTTCTATCTTCTATTTTAAGTAATTATCGTCATCAAGTTCTTGTTTTATTACCAAAATTTAAGTCGGTTTACAAGATGAGAGAAGTATTACAACACTATTAATTGCTCTCAGATTTACTTTCTCTCTCCTGATTTCTCGTTTTACACTCACTCTAAGATTATTATTTTTACATATGGAGACTTCCTCCTTTTATATAAGATTCTTTACAATGGGTGACAGCTAAGAGATCCACTATTTTCGGAATCATTGTGCGTTACATTCGCTCATATACATTCACTCACTCTCGCACAGATTACACCTCGCATAGAACATCATACTTTACTCATGACTTTGTTGAGGTCATCTAATTCGTCATCTTGAGTTTGCTTTGTGCGATAATCTTCGCGCGGAACATTTGTATTTCACATTCACATTGTTGTGTGCGATATTATACTCCTACAAAGCTCTTCCCAGCAAATTCAAAAAAACTGCATGCATGTCCTCAAGTACCAAAATGAGGGAACTAGTTTCTATTGTTACTCAAAACTTTAGTCAGTCATGTTCCTCTCTGAAATTAGAGCACTAAAACTATGCTTCCAATGTCTGGCTACCACAAATTTTGGGAAGAATGTGATTCCACGTCCATCATTGTTGCAACCATGGAGAGGTTATTAAGAGTTTGTAGGAAATGACACAGTACAGAGTGAAACGACCTCCAATACTTAATACAAGCATGCACAAAGTCTAATTTAGACATACATACATGTACTTTCAACATCCGTTGTAAAATTTTAGACCTCTCTCCCTTAATTTCAGCACTTTCTTCCAAATCTTGAATCCGCACCTGATAGATGTTAACAATCTCGATTAGTACAACCACCAAAAGGCTCTTCATAATAACGAAAACAGGGTAAGACAAAACTGACAGAAAAGCTCCTCGTTCACCAAAAAAGTCAGGAATCATAAAAATCCAGGAGCGACTACTTGACACACCATCCCATTAAGAATCTAGAGTCTAGACATCTGGAAAACTTGAATATTACTAATTATATTAGTACCTACACACTAAGAGAGGAAAATTCCATCACCAACCCAATTATTGAGTTTGAAGCCTAGCCCAACTTTAAGAAACCTACTACTGTGAACAAGTAGTCTCAAACATGGGAATACGGTAAAACCTAGTATTGTGATTTCACTTAATCACCTATGTTTTAGACATATGATTTTCACATTTATTTTCTGACATGATTCAAGGAAACAATGAATTTTTCAAAAAAAAAAATGAAATAAAAGATGAAACAAACCTGTATTCAAAACATGGGAGAATCGCGTAACTTTGGGAAAGGGTTAAGTGGTAAAATGTCCCAAATTGGATCCTAATATTGTGAAAACACCCCGGACGTTAGGCGAAAGATTAAAATGCTCCAAAATGATATCGAAATGCCTCAGTCCGTCAAAGTTGCCGTTAGACATGGTTAAGTGGTCAAATTCAGAAGCATGTGATCCGCATGTGTGATAAGATGACATTTATACCCTTTTAACAAATATGATGACATAATGGTGACTGTTTTGGCTTCTGGGGCATTTTCCCATCGTGTACTAAACATGTGACACGTGGCAAAGATTCCAGAATGGACGGTCGCGATGAGGATATGTTTTAACAAGTCAATGATATTTATTTTTTACAAATGACCAGCGTGTCCTATTAACTAGGATTGCGACACGTGTGCCATCAGTGACATCAATTCAAACTAACGGCTACACATTAAGTGGACATCACTTCAAACCATAGATTCATAAACAAAAGTCTGTTAACTCATGAAATAAGAAATAAAACCATGATTGTCTCCATACTTTTTAAAACCATAGATTCATAAACAAAAGACTGCGAAAACTCTTAAACATAAACTGGCTACTAGTATGTCTGCTATTAAAACTTCATAGGTCTAGAAATGCAAAAAGAACATAATTGAACAGGAACCCAACATTTGGGGAATTATTGATATTTAGAGTTAGGCTTTCTAACCCTTTTTGATGATGGTTAAGTAATGTTGGTTGTTTGGCTAGAAATCTTAATAGGACCATTATAAGTCTGGTTAAAACAGGTAGTAGAAGGTGTAAAAGAAGTAGATGGATGTGGCACCTTCCTTTTAGCACCAACATCAGCTGCAGTAGAGGAGGATTGTGCAGTTGTCTTACTCTTTTTTCGGGAACCAGCTGAAGAAGAAGATGGTGTAGTAGCAGCTGCTTTGTCCTTTGACAATGGTGGTATATATCAGTATATTTCTTTGATGCAGATGTTGGTGCAGACAGGGCCTTCCTCGTCTTCTTTGTTGGTGCAACAGTAACACAGAACTCATACTATTAACAGAACACTCCACTTATACCAGCTTTACAATCATAACAATACAACTCCTTAAATATGCCACCATTAGTTATCCAGAAATCCCCATCTTCACTACCCATTCTGAAACATTAAACAAAAATAAAACAATTCAATAAAACATTTAACAAATCCCTACACAGAGTTCATTCTATTGCAGCAAGCTTAGAGGATGAGATCACTAATATGATTTTACATTAGTCACCAAACTTCAAGTTACATTTCACAACAAATAAAAGATTGAAGAGCAACTTATACAATTCAAAACATTCATTATCCCCACCAAGATCCCTTTTCTAAACTCAATCAACTATCAAATCCACAATCCAAATTCTTCATAAACAAACCATATTTCCTAGTTGATTAAACCCTGAGAAGATTCAAAAGATAGAATCAAAACCTAAAAAAAGTTCACTACAAACTTGACATAAAATTCACTACAATTATTGTTAAATTTCCCCTGTCGATTACCAATTCATCTTCTTCTTTTTTATCAGAAGAAGATGTTGATTTTGGATTGAATATTAGGGTTTGAGATTACAAAATAAAAAATGGTGATTTGGATTGTGGATTGCTTTGATAATCTAACAGAATCAAGAGAGATATTTCACTACGAAAGACTCTAATGGAAATCGGTGAGTTGGTTGATTGACTTTTAATCTTTTCTTGGAGTTGCAGAGACACGAAGAAGAAGACGATATGAAACTGGTCGAAATTTTATTTTTAGGGTTTTATTAGAAACTTTTAATTTTGGCCGTATATTGAAGTGTCATGTTCAGATTCGGACATGGGTGAAGCTTTATAACAGGACGTTAGTACATAGTCATTGTTATAATTTATATAAGACTCATTATAATAACATCTGTTAGAATTATAAACTTGGTTAAGTCAACCGTTTGACTTGACAGTCTTTAACGGATCTAGGTATCAACTCTTAATATTTAAAATGTTGGATACGAAAGCAATGTATTGGTCATTTATCCGGTACCAAACATTAAATATCCCTAAATTTTGTTTACCTCAATCGAACAAAAAATAAATAAAAGAGAAAAGGGTGAGTAATATTTAAGATCTATATTAAATTAAACAAGAGTTACAAACAACAGAGAAGAGATCTAATTAACTTCTTTTTGTTTGATTTCATTGATAGATTTATAATTGATACAGAAAGTGGTAGTAAAAACTTAAAACAGAAGGTGGAGTATTTGTTAAAACTTAAAACAGAAAGTGGTAGTAAAAACTAGCAGCGAACTATAATAAATATATGGAAAGAGACAGATGTCGCATATTGGCATCTGGACGTAGTATATTAAACTAAAACTGAGTGTAGTCAAACAGGGAGACCGTCCGCCTCGTTATGGTCACAGTTGGTCAAAGGGCGAACGAAACTAAGAAACCCTCCATAATCAAGTTAAGATGGGGTTGAACACGTTGAATGATGCCGAGAAAACCCTCTTGAATCTTTAGCAAAGTGGGTTGAATGGACTCTCGAATGATCATGGTAACACGTCTGTTGCTAGAAGTGTATATTTGGTGAATATCTTCCACAAGTATCGTGGAGATCTTGAAATCTTATTTATACTGATAATGAAAACTAGATAAGTTACAAACTCTAACTGAATACAAATACTGAAAACAAATTCAAAATATCAATGACTCATCTGACCGTAAATATTGCCATATGACTCTAAATGTATACTCAATCAACTGACTAAGTTACACAGCTGCATTCTTATCTCTAACACCCTCCCTCAAGTTGAACCGGAGTTGACGGACGTTCAACTTGTCTCGGAGAAGTTGGAACCTTGGAGATGATAGGCCTTTGGTAAAGATATCCGCCAGCTGATCTTTGCTGCTGATAAACTTCACATTCAGTTGTCTGCGTGAAACTCTTTCCCTCACAAAGTGATAGTCTATTTCTATGTGCTTTGTGCGAGCATGGAATATGGGATTAGCAGTGAGATACGTTTCCCCTAGATTGTCACACCATAGAGTTGGAGATGCACACTGAATTCCAAGCTCTTGCAGTAATGACTGAATCCATACAAGCTCAGAAGTTGCAATGGCCACACCCCGATACTCAGCTTCTGTGCTTGATTTGGAGACCGTTTTTTGTTTTCTTGCACTCCACGAGATGAGATTACCCCCAAAGAATATACAGTAACCACTTGTGGATCGCCGATCATCTAGACTACCTGCCCAGTCTGAATCAGAATAAGCAGAAAGAGTATAATCTTGACTAGGTTTAATGAAGACACCATAGTCTAATGTATGCTTCAAATATCGCAGAATACGTTTAACAAGCTCCCAGTGTTCAACATAAGGTTCATGCATCAACTGACAGGCTTTGTTTACTGCCACAGATATATCTGGCCGAGTGATATGCAAATACTGAAGAGCTCCAACAACACTCCTATACAGAATGGAATCCTCAAACTTTGTAGAACCCACCTTGTGTAGCTTTGCATTAGCCGCCATTGGTGCGCAAACTGGCTTGATGCCATCCAGTTTAGTACGTCTCAAAAAATCTGAGATATATTTTCTTTGAGAGAGCACTAGAGACCGTTCTTGTTGCAAAACCTCAACCCCCAAGAAGTAAGACAATATCCCCATATCTTTGATTGCAAACTCATTACCCAAATCTTGAATTAAGTTAGCAACCATGTTTGAGTCAGAACCTGTGACAATGATGTCGTCTACATAAACCAGTACATAAACTACTGAGTTACTTCTATGTTGAACAAATAAATAAGAATCTGCAATTGAGGCTGCAAATCCTAGTCTTAACAGATGATTGCTGAGGCGTGAGAACCAAGCTCGAGGAGCTTGTTTAAGGCTATATAGAGATTTGTGTAACTTCCAAACATGATTTGGATAGTTAGGGTCTATATATGCAGCAGGTTGCTTCATGTAGACCTCCTCCTCTAAGACCCCATGGAGAAATGCATTCTCCACATCTAGCTGACGAAGAGACCATCCTCTCATAACTGCAAGGGTCAGAACCAGCCTTATTGTACATGGCTTAATAACAGGCGAAAAGGTTTCTTCATAATCTATACCTTGTTGCTGGGTAAAACCCTTTGCTACCAAACGAGCCTTGTAACGTTGTATTGTGCCATCTGGATTTCTTGTAAGTCGAAAAACCCATTTAGATCCAACAATATTCATCCCTTCTTTGAACTCAACTAAGGTGTATGTTCCGTTTTGAATCAAAGCATTTATCTGCACGTCCATTGCATCACACCATTCTGGTATTTGACAAGCCTTAGAGTAACAGGTAGGCTCCATGAAGTCTTGATCAAGAAGTGGGTATTTGGTCGCAGTCAGACAGAGTTTCTGTATTGGATTTGAAATCCCGGCTTTGGCTCTCGTGATCATTGTATGTATAGGAGCATCTACAACTTCAGCTGACTCATTGCCATTTTGGATTTGGGAGACCTGAGGTGAAGGTAACACAGGTGATGTTGCAGGAGTCTTCTGAGGGGTGACATCCCTTAGTACTGTTGTTGTGATCGGCTGGACAATAGTCGGATGTACATTATGCTGTGGTTGCATTGTCACTGATTGATTGTGAGGGAATATAGAAGACCCAAAAATATCAGTACTGGTTGCATGAGTGTCATACCTTACCTCGGGAGTGCGCTCTAGGGAAGAAGAGAATGAGAATATCTTTTCTTCAAAGCGAACATGCCGTGATATATATTGTCGGTTGGTTGGTAGATGAAGACAAATGTAACCCTTATGAGCTGAACTATATCCTAGGAATATGCAGGGGAGAGACCTAGTCTCTAATTTATTGGCATTATATGGTCTTAATCATGGATATGCTAAGCAACCAAAAACACGAAGAAATTGGTAGTCTGGTTGTTTTCCAAAGAGCAACTCAAGTGGTGTTTTGCTATCAGACGACTTGTTTGGTGTCCTGTTAATGAGATAGCAGGCTGTGGTAAAAGCCTCTGGCCAAAAATCTTCTGGAAGATGTGCTTGATATAATAGAGCTAGACCACTCTCTGTGATATATTTGATTCTTCTTTCTGCTAATCCATTTTGATCTGATGTATGAGGGCAGGAGGAACGATGTTGTATGCCTGAGTTGCTTAGATATGTAGTTAGTTTCTTGTATTCCAAAGCGTTATCTGATTGAAAGATTTTTATTTTGTGGCCTGTAAGGTTTTCTATTTGTTTTTGAAACTGAGAGAAGATATTGAAAACAGCATATCTTTGAACCAAAGGATAAATCCATGTATAATGAGAATAAGCATCCATGAATATTAGAAAATAACGAAATCCATTACGAGATGTTTTTGGTGAAACCCAAATGTCAGACACAATAAGACTTAAAGGAGTATCATAAGTGGTAGTACTAGGAGTAAAAGGAAGGCGCCTACTCTTGCTAATATGACAAGAGTGACAGAAGCCAAAGCTTTTATTTTGAACTGTAAGGGAAATTTTTTTGACAATACTAGAAACTGTGCTCAGCATTGGATGCCCGAGCCGCTGGTGCCATATTGGAATGCTTGCAGAAAGAAAGGTTGAAAGTGATTGCACGCCACCATCACTATCCAGCACATATAGCCAATTCTCATTCCTTCCTGTTAGCAGCATTGCCCCCGTGATTTTGTCCTTCACAACAAACAAATTAGTGTGAAACACAAAATATACATTGTTATCCTTGCAAAACTGATGAACAGATAGCAGATTCTTTTTGATCTGAGGCACATGATAAATATTATTTAAAGCAAAATTTCGATATTTAGAATTGAACTCAGTGTTACCAATGTGTGCTATTTGTAGAGCATTGCCATTACCAACTCTCACTTGATCAGGTCCATCATATTCATGTGGAATACACAAATTCTGAGCATCAGCAGTCATATGATTTGTCGCACCCGTATCTGTGACCCACTGAGTATTAGTTGCGTCAGGAAAGGCAACATAAGCCTCTCCAGGCCTTTGGCGATTGTCATTGCTCCTATCATAACGAAACCAACAACGATCTGCAGTGTGGTTTCTTTTTTTGAATATCTGACAGTATACATCCCATTGAGGAGAACCACGTTGCTGGTTAGGTGGACGATTGTTATTGTTTGGAGGTGAATTTCGTCTGGGCTGATTGTTGTTCATCCTTGGTTGATTTCTGGTGGAAGATGCTGTACTTGTAGTTACAATATTTGCCATGGGTTGGGATTCCTGAGACAGTTGATTCTCCTGACGCATCTCATAGGTAAGAAGATGAGACTTAAAAGTCTGGATATCCATATTATCAGCAGTACCCAACACAGTAACTATTGGATCATAAGACTGATTCAATCCATTACATATGGATTGTTTCATTTCATTAGCAGGAACTGTGTAACCAGTTGCTACAAGTTCATCAAACAAATGTTTAGCTTCATTTAAATAAGCTTTCAAAGACTTGTTACCTTTGGACAAGTTATGCAGTTTCTTCTTGAGATTCATCTGGTGAGCAAACGTCTTAGGCGCAAACTCAGCTTCCAGTGCATCCCATATTGCTTTCGAAGTATCTAGCTTTGCAACAACGCTGAGAACTTCTGGTGTAAGGGTTGAGTTTAACCAACCAATGATTAACGCATCTTGTGCTTCATATGCAGTGAAGGCAGGGTTGATTTCATCACTGTCCGGGAGAGTGCTGATGAGTGCTAAAAAGTGCATATTTCTATATATTTTTCTTGGCATTTAACTCATCTTTTGTGCATTAATTCTACATTTTATCCCATATTCTGTGTTTTCGTTGTTTTCAAGAATAAATACTTTTCTTAATTAATTTTGCATTTTTAGGTACTAAATAAAGCCTGGTTAACTCACGGAGCGAAAAGAGCAAAGGAACGACAAAGACTCTCGATAGGAGGAAGTGAAGAATGATGTTTGCAAGAGCCGGATCAACGAGAAGTGGGATTGAAGAGGAAGAATTGTTCTTAAAGAAGATATGGTCTTGGCATACCCAAGACCCAAAACCCTTACCCAAATCCATTTCCATTATCCATACCCATTTCCATGAGAGCCGTCAGATTGGATCCATATCATCATCCAACGGTCGCCTCATCATTGTGCATCAAAATCCGAAGCTCCTGTCAAACACTATAGTACCTAAATCCATCTGAAGCCGTCAGTTTTGTTGTATCTCATCATCCAACGGTCGCTTCTATCGCGTCGTTGGATCATTCCATCACCTTTTCATCCTACGCTTTCGCTTCGCTAATCATCAACCTTTGATACACCCGCCTCACACCCTAGCATCGGAACCTATACCCTTCACCCAAACACTCCTTTCCCTTCTTCCCATCGATCTTATCTTCCCCAAAAACCTTCTTCTTCCCCCGACAGTTGCAGTCGAGCTCTGCTCCTGCCTCTCTTCCATGTCCACTGCCACCCTCTGCCTCACTACCATCTCCATACCCCGGCACCACCTCAATCACCATCACTTTCCCCAACTCTCTAGCCTAGTTGCTTCTTCAAACCCACATCTCTCTGAACCCTAGGTGTGGAGTTGATGAAACAACTCGAGCTATGGTTGCAGTACATCAATTGGAGCAGGAAGAGCATCAGAGGGACATCAACAAGCATGGGTCGAGTCTATTTGCATCATAGGGTGAGTTAATTTTATTTATCGAAACCCTAATCCTGCTGATTTGGGGATTTTCAAATTAGGGTTTGTAGAAAATTTGGGTATTTTGTTGTAAGCTATAAAAGGGAAACGATGTAGTGTGTTGTAACCATGCTGGAATAGCCAGTGTCATTTGGTCTGATTTTGGGAGAGCTGGATTAGCCAGTCTCTCCAATCTTTGTGTTGTTCATATTTTGCTCTTGTTTTATCCACTGTTAACTGTTACTGTGAGGTTATTGTTGTTGTTTTCTTTTAATTTCAGTTTTACCATGTTTTAGTTTGTCACCTTGCTGAGGAAAAAGATGAAGCTTCATGTGAATGCTAGTTAACTGATATGTAGAGAAGAGTTTTGTGGTCTGAAATTGTGCAGGATAATCATAATTTAAGCACTTAGTTAGGCTAGACTTGTGACTAATGGTGCTGCAGCTCATGCACAGTTGTTGCTAAGCCCTTTGACTAGTTGTACTTTAATCAGACAATTAGTACTTTGGTAAGTATTTTAGCTGTAATTAGGATATCCCATAGGAAGAACAAGAGGCAGAAATTTGAGTCACATTGAAGATTGATTAGCATAAGTTTGAGGTGAAATCAAAAACCTCAGTGCCACTTCCCTGTTACCATTTTGTCTCACTGTTTCTACTTCACTATTAACTTAATTTCTCATCTCCACTGCCCTTGGCTTAGGCCTTGGTTTATCTCTTTGTCATTCTTTGTGTCACTGTCACTTTTCCAGTCACTGTCATCACCTAGTAGTTTATTTGCTGTTTTAGTTTACTTGTTCATTGTTTCACATTTTATCACTTTCACTGTCACCTTCTCACTTTCATTTTATTCCATTTTGTTTTGCTTTTGTTCTTTGTTTAGTTTCATTGTTCTGTCACCTTCTCATAATACTTTTGTGCTGTTTGCTTTTGCCATTGTAAATATCCATGTTTTACCTTGGACTAGTGCTCTGCTGCCTTGTTTAGCTCCAGCTGCACTAGGTCTTTTTGGCTTTTCTGCCCTTTTCCTTCACTGGCCTTGCTGCCAGTTCTCCCCCAGCTGCTACTACTTGCTGTTGCTGCTGTTGTTCACTGCTTCTGCTGCTGCTGAAGCCACCACTGCTGCTGCTCCAGGTCCAGTTCAATTCTGGGCTACAAGTCCAGTCATTACAAAAGCCCACTGTATCTGTTTAGAAACCTAAGGCCCAACGGCCCAGTTCACATCAAAAGACATTGAGCCCAATTCACAGTCACTGTTAGCCCAAGGCCCAGTGCAATTCAAAAGACCAAAAGCCCATAAGTTCACAGTCAATCCAAAAACCCACTAAGCCCAAAGCACAATTAGAAGCCCAATAGCAATTTAGAGCCCAAATAGCTAGAAACTCCAAACACCCCCAGTCTCTGTGAATCGACCCGTACTTGCACGAGCTACAACCGACGACCGTGCACTTGCGGTATTACTGTAGGCCCGTTTTTATCGCTTAATTTTCACACACCTTCGGGCCCACCAAGTGCGTTCTGGCATTTCTTTTGATCCATCAATGAATCCAGTTAGACCATGACCCTTTAAGATGGGTTTGAACTGAGCTTTCCATAGTATGTGGTTTGTTTCAGTGTGCTTCAAAGTGACAAGATGATGTATTTGAACTTGTCTAAGAGCGTTTGTTGTATCTGCCATAGATGTTTCTGTGACAGTTGTGTGTGTTCTTCACTTTTTTATTGTTTTTGGGATATTTGCGGAAGGTGAACTTGGATCTTAGAGCCTGATACCAAGCTAGAAGTGTATATTTGGTGAATATCTTCCACAAGTATTGTGGAGATCTTGAAATCTTATTTATACTGATAATGAAAACTATATAAGTTACAGACTCTAACTGAATACAAAGACTGAAAACAAATTCAAAATATCAATGACTCAGCTGACCGTAAATATTGCCATATGACTCTCAATGTGTACTCAATCAACTGACTAAGTTACACAGCTGCATTCTTATCTCTAACAGAATGAAAGCGGAAGATAAGCCAATACAATGAGGTATACCAACCAGTTCACTGCCAAGGAAGAAGAATGATATTAAATCCGATAGAATCACCCAACCCAGCGAAATATGAAGCATCATCCACCTGTTTCTGAGAGTATTTGAAGGCGCATAATGCAATAAAAAGGAGATAAGAAGAGCAAAGATGGATAACCCCATTAAAATGCAATGAGTATCGAAAGGGGTTGAAGATTTGTTCTGGAACTTCAAAGTTAAAAGGTTTACTACCACAGACATCCACCACTTGAAATCAAAATCCTACAGGAACTGAAGTGGACCGCGGTGCCGATTTTGATGCATATGCATTGTGTTTTCCCTTTTGAAAACTAGAGCAATACAATTTCAGTTCTGTGTGCTTGATGGAAGAAGAGTTTAAGCGAAGTGTTTTTGTATGGGTTTTGAAGGAGAAATTCCTACGGTTATTGATATATGTTGTGTGTGCCCCAAATAATGCCGAGTCCTAGTTGCAAAAACTACCAACTAATCGAGTACATTTTCTACCTCAACAGAAATATGAAGGTGCATTTCCTACCATAACACAAAAACAAGTGTTTTTGTAACATTTTTGTGGCAGGAAAACATCTAACTATTAATATAAGCTGTCACACGGTTGAACTTGACCCTTAAATAACACCACGTCATTGTCACAAAAACATCTAACTATTAATCACGTACATTTTCTACCTTTGTTGGGCAAGTGTTCTGCTGTATTTAAAGTCGAGACTTTTTTGATGGTAGGATATGTCCATCAGTTGGTATTTTTGGTCCAAAAAAAAACTACTACTTATTTGTAACATGGTATGTCATTATGCCAAAAAGAAGATTAAATTTAAAGTTATCGGGAGCCTTTTGGTATTTTTGTATCCTAATTGCTAGCTAAGGTCGTCTTCTATGACTCAGGTTTCCTCTGTCTTTTTTTTCATTTATTATTATTATTTTTTAAATTCTTTTTATGACAAATGGCATAGCATGGTTATGACTCTGCCCCGTAATTTTTTTTTATTCGAGACACGGATAAATAAATAAATTTAGGTTGAAAATAAAAATAATATAGTCGTGTGTCAAGTTTTGGTATAATAATTTTCCGTCCTTATTCTCATTGATCACACATATATTTATACAAGACCAATACTTGGGACTCAAGAAACTAAGATCGACTTTCCTAAGATCGTACCACGTACCGACTTGAGAGGTCTCAAAATAGCAACCGACCTCATGGGTCTTTCTAGTGGACTGACCACATTGGTCCTACAGTAAGGACCAGCTCTATGAGTCTCAAGCCCACACATATCTTAATACCCTCCCTCAAAACGGAGCATGCAGGTCACAAATGCCCATCTTGGACAAAAGACCATGAAACTGAGATTTCCCTAAGGATTTGGTAAAAATATCCGCCAATTGCACTGTGGTAGGAGCGTAAGAGGGTGATATAATCTTCCTTATTATAGCATCCCTGATCAGATGACAATCCACCTCTATATGCTTGGTGCGTTCATGAAAAACTGGGTTCTTAACAATATATAATGTTGATTGGCTATCACAAAGAAGACTCATTCCTTGTGTATGAGGTACTCCCAAATTTCCAAGTAATTGTTTTAACCATTTTAATTCACACGTAGCTGCCGCCATGGACCGTTACTCTGCTTCAGCTGAGCTACGAGAAACAGTATGTTGTTTCTTAGTCTTCCAAGTCACTGGCGAATCTCCAAGAAGAACAAACCATCCTGTCAGAGAGCGCCTAGTTAAAGGACAACTTTCCCAATCCGAGTCACACCAACCATTTAAACGTAGACTACTATCAGTGCGCAACAGAATTCCTTGTCCATGATTCTTCTTCAAATATCTAACCACACGAAGAGCTACTTCCCAATGCTCCAGTCTTGGTTGTTGCATAAACTGGGACAAGGTATGCAATGAGTAAGCAAGGTCTAGTCTGGTGACTGACAAATAAATCAGACGACCAACTAGTCTCCTATATTTCTCCATATCATTGAGCAAATCACCTTTTTCCAGAGCAAGACGATGATTCGTCTCCATTGGAAACTCTGCAGGTTTTGCTCCTAATAAACCTGTTTCCATGATAATATCCAACGCATATTTTCTCTGGCATATGTAGAAACCTTTTTTACTACGAGCCACTTCCAAACCTAGAAAGTATTTTAATCTTCCCAAATCTATCATCTTAAAGCATTGTCCCAAGTACGTCTTAAAAATTTTAAGTGCAGCTAGATCATTACCTGCGATAATCAAATCATCAACATACACGAACACATTAAGTTTCATCTTACCCTTGATCATAGTAAAAAGAGAATAGTCTGAGTATGATTGACGAAAACCATAATTATTTAATGTTGCTGACAATTTTGCAAACCAACACCGAGGAGCTTGTTTTAGACCATATAATGATTTCTTAATCCTACACACCATATTAGGGTTACCCTTGGCAAAGCCCGGCGGTATCTTTATATACACCTCTTCCTCCAAATCTCCATGAAGAAATGCATTATGTACATCCATCTGATGCACTTCCCACTGTTTAATTGCTTCCACAGCCAGAAACGTACGAACAGTTGTCATCTTTGCCACTGGTCCAAACGTCTCATTATAATCCAATCCTTCAACTTGATGATTTCCAAAGATTACCAGTCTCGCCTTTAATCGTACCAACTGTCCATTCTCATTATAATTTTCTGTGTAAATCCACTTTCTTCCTAGTGCCTTCTTTCCTGGTGGCAGTTCTCTTAATTCCCACATTCCTTGTTCTTCCAGGGCTCTTATTTCTTCTGTCATTGCTTTCCTCCATCCTGGATGTTTCATTGCTTCTCTGAAACTTTTAGGCTCAGACCCAGCAGTTATAGCTGCAAGATAATTTTTATGTACTGTAGAAAACCTATCACAACTAACATAATATGTCAAAGGATAAGGCGTACCTGAGGACGATGATTGTGCAGATTGAGTGTGGGGTGGACTATTTTCTCTTACCGTGTGCCTCACAAAACCCTTGAGCCTGCTAGAAGGAATCTTCTGACGCTTTCCTTTACCCATCTCACCAAGATCACCTTCTGATTCAACGTCAGTCGTGACATCATTACTAGCAGCCACATTATCTTCAGGCTGTTCTTGAGTGACTCCTTGTAATTCTTCAACTTCACAAGCTGTCTCATCTAGTGATTCATCATTTCTCGGCACTAGTTCTTCTTCTTCCCTTTCTTCATCATCACTCCAACACACATCATTACTTGGCTGAACACTCTCAACTGAATTATCTGATACACTGGTTCTATAAGGGAACTGATTCTCATAAAATTCTACATCTTTTGACACCAAAAATTGTCTTGTGTCTAAATCATATACTTTCCACGCCTTCTTACCAAAAGGGTAGCCAAGGAATACACACCTCCTACGTCGACTTGCGAACTTATCTCCTTTACTACTTTGATTATGTACATAGCATAAACATCCAAACACCTTCAACTGATTATATGGAGGCAGCTTCCCAAACCGAATTTCATATGGAGTTTTGTTGTTTAGAACCGGTGTAGGCGTACGATTAATCAAGTATGCTGCAGTCAGTGCACATTCTCCCCAAAAACGTATTGGCAAATTTGCCTGAAATCTCAAAGCTCTTGCCACATTCATTATATGTTGGTGTTTTCTCTCAACTCTTCCATTCTGTTGAGGTGTTCCCACACACGATGTCTCAAAGACTATCCCATTAGTCTTAAACCACGCAATGCATTAAATTCAGTTTAATTATCACTTCTAACAATTTTGATTTCTTTTTTGAACTGACGTTTCACTAGAGCAACGAAATTACGAAATATTCAGTCAACCTCAGTTTTGTTTTGAAGCAAATAAATCCACACACCTCGTGAAAAATCATCTACTATTGTAAGAAAATATTGAGCTCCATAGGATGAATGTATCTTATAAGGACCCCATAAATCTATATGGACTAACTCAAAAATACAACTTGATTTACTCAAACTATTAGCAAAACTACTTGTACGATGTTTTGCTCGCGGACAAATATCACAAGCATCATTATTCTTTTTTATTAACCTACTCACACCTTGTAGCTTTTGTAAAACTTTCTCTGAAGGATGTCCCATACGTCGATGCCAAAGCTCATATGTATTTTGATCTACTGCTAGAATTTCGACTTGAGGCACACCACAGAAAATATATAGTCCACCTTGTCTCTCAGCCACTCCAATCATCCTCCTCGTCAACCGGTCCTGTATAAGACATAAACTGTTAGTACATTGGATATTACATCTCATCTCATCAATAAGTTGTGTAACTGAAATTAAGTTACAGGTTATCTGAGGTACATAAAGCACGTTATCGAGTCTCAAACCACCAGGAAGAATAACAGTTCCTATTTTCTCAGAGTGCACATATTTTCCATCCGGAAGTCCAACAGAACATGCCCTAATATCTCTCACGTTTATCATGTCATCTTTTTTACACGTGTCATGATTGGTTGATCCTGTGTCTACAATCCAGGATGTTTTATTCTTCTTACATTGTAGATGTGAATTGGACTTTCTTGAATTCAAAAACTCAAGCACCTGCTGAACCTGTGCCGCTGTAACTCCCACCAGGCCTGACCCATCAGCAGAAGTCGCGCCACCAGACTGGTTTGCTGCTGATACGTGCAGGTTGTTTGCACGTACTTTGCTGCCACCTTTTCCTCTGCCTCCTATTCCGTTTGCAAACCCATCACCAGAACTACCTCTTCCACCATTCCTACCTACTCTGCCATATACGGTTCCACTCTTTGTTCTGTCTACCCACCATTCAGGGTATCCAATAATTTTAAAACAGCCCTCGTCGGAGTGCCCTTATCTGCTGCAATGTTTGCAGTATTTAGTAGGATCATAGGAGCTCAGACATTGATCATCTTGTATTTTGAACGCCATTATATTCTCTTGTACATATGCAGACACACCTCTATCTCCAATTCTCAGACGCTCTGAGTTGACAATTTTTTGATATGCCACATCTATTGACGGCAGTGGATCCCTAGCTAGCAGTTGTTCATGCAAAGAACTGTATACAGAATCCAGGCCAATCAAAAAGTAATGCACGAAATCTTCTTCTCTTAACATACTTACCTGAGTTGCAATATTACAAGTGCCTTGTCCGCACTTGCACTGGGGTATCTTCATATAGGTCACCATCTCATCCCATATTTTGTTCAATCTTCCATAATACACAGCAACTCCTTCCGTTTTCTTTTGTTTGCAATCACTCAATGACGCTTTTAGCTGGCATATCCTTGTTCCACTCACAACACGGAACCTATTCTTCAAGTGTGTCCACAACAAACTCGCATCATCATAATCTCCCAAAGTTTACCTAACCGACGGTTATAACGTATTACTAATCCAGGAAACAAGCATTGAGTGAATCGCAATCCACTCTTCCAACTGATCTGTTCTACGGGTTTTTTGATGGTTCCATCAATGAAACCAAATTTTCTCTTGGCTATCAACGACCTCCTCATGGCTCTAGCCCATTGATCATAATTAGTTCCTTTTAGAACAATTGGTGTTATGATGATTCCCGGACCATCAATAGATCCCAGATGATATACTGGGTTCTTCTTATGCATATCATCCTCCACCTTCTTCCCTTTGGATGATTTTGTATCACCTCCCATCTTCTAGGGTGTGAACGAGTTTAGGTTTTAGAGTTTCAACTGACTCTTGATGCCATATCAAGTTTTGGTATAATAATTTCCCGTCCTTATTCTCATTGATCACACATATATTTATACAAGACCAATACTTGGGACTCAAGAAACTAAGACAAACTTTCCTAAGACCGTACCTACGTACCAACTTGAGAGGTCTCAAAATAGCAACTGACCTCATGGGTCTTTCTAGTGGACTGGCCACATTGGTCCTACAGGAAGGACCAGCTATATGGGTCTCAACTCTAAGGACCAGCTATATGGGTCTCAAGCCCACACATATCTTAATATCGTGCGATAAGTAATTTAATACTAAATTATTCACAACTTCTATCATATCGATATCATAAATTTCAATAACTTTAATCTTTTGATTTTTTTTCGCTCTTGTACATAATGTAAGAATTATTTTCCTTGTCTTGTTGCTTCACGTGAATCTGAAATCTGCTCATTCTTGTACTATTGTTGCTTATAAACCTTGAACGTTTTCGATATTCCTTCGAGCTTGTGATGCTCTTTTTTTTTATGACGATATTGTGTTTATGTATACCTATTGTTGTCGAGAGAAATAATCGATGGTGCTAACTTATCTTCCTTTTGAATGGGTCAAATATACTATGAGCAGATTCGGTCGATGAAATTGGTTCCACATTTGGTTGTCTACAAATTGACTCAATGCGTACCATAAATTGTTGCATTTCATCTACCAAGCTAAGAGAATATGAATCGGAATTTTGGGTGAAAACTGGGTCGCCAGATTGTTGATGTCATCACCATAATCCGGTTACCATTGTCGGAATCCGGTCACTGGTGGAGATTAAAATGTCACTAACACTCGTTAGAGAGGGTTCACAAAATCAGATTCAACCAATTTTTCCGGTTTACCAATGAACCACAAACATCTACCAGTTAGGCGAAAATTAGATTAGAAGAGAAAAAAAATAGTATGTCCGGACCAACGCATGAGACATAACTCTTTCCATTTATCATTCCATCTCCATCCATTTCTAATCACATTGATTTGAGTTTGGGAAACTTCCAGATTCAGCCATAGAAAACTTCATCAAACAACAGGAGGCATCCGTCGAATGTGTAACCACCACCTACCCGATCTACACCACACGTTAACACATCAACACACCACTAAATTTTATCCAATGCGTACAAATAGTTTCTCTCTGAGCCAATAAAAAGGCGTGGCCATGCTCATCAGCCTTATGGGAAAGAAAGGGTAAACTTCACCCGTGCTAGTTTTATTATGGAGTTAGGATAGTATTAAGTATTTAGTTTGTTGATGCACTTTTGTTCATTAATATGCTAATAAAACTGCAGACAGCAAAATAAGGTTTTCTTTTTGTTACTAGTATAGGAGAATGGCAAACTTATGTGCCAAGTTGGTTAACATAAAAAGAACATGGAAGTGACTTATTTTTTATTTTATTTTTTTTGAAGCATTATGGAAGTGACTTTGTAGTTTGTTTTTGCTATTAACTGAATTTTCTTTCTTACGAAACGAAAAATAAAATTCAAGTACATTTTCTACCATGAGCCAAACATGTATATAGGATATAGATGAGACCTTTTGGTGGTAGGAAATGTCCAGATCCAGTTGGGTGAAAAAAAAAAGGTAGGAAAGACTGGAGAGTAATCTTTGAACCATTTTTTTGGGGACCATGGGTTTTTTTGGGGGGCCATGATTTTATTTTGGGTAAAGACATTAGAAGTAAATCTAGGTCACCCCTTATCTAGATATTTATATTAATACATAAATACCCTCCTGATTAATTTTAGGTGATGATTAGTTAGTGTTAATAATAGTTAGTGTAATGATTGTGAGATGATTAAGTTAAAGATAATTAGTGAGATTAAAAAATCAGATGTTTCGTTTTTAAAGAAGTAGAATTATTGAGAGAGTAAAGTTAGAGAAGGAAAACATGAAAAACGATGGATTTTACCAACCACAACCGGAGGAAGGGTATTTGGGTACCCGGGTATGCTTCAAACTTAGATAATGTTGGTTGAATTGCTTCAAACTTTCAACAAAATGAAAATTTTTATGTAGATTTGGGCCAGTTCGGTTACCATATGTCAAGAACATGTAATCGAACACACCTGAAGCTGTAGTTCGGTTACTTTATATGAAGAACAAGTAACCGAACTCATTTGAAGCTGTAGTTCGGTTACTTGTTCCAAACACGCAGGTTACCGAACTCTCTAATAATAGAATTTCTAGGAGTTACAGCGTTATGTTCGATTACTTTGTAGTTTTCAAAAAAATTTCGAACAAACCGAACTCTATTGGCTAAGTTCGGTTATTTTAGAACTCAACGTAGTGGCCACAACAACACAGTTCGGTTAGACTGGATTTGTTTTTTATTTCGGTTATAAGGGTGGAGTTCGGTTACTTTGTAGTTTTAATTTTTTTTGCGAACAAACCGAACTCTATTGGCTAAGTTCGGTTATTTTGGAACTCAACATAGTGGCCACAACAACACAGTTCGGTTAGACTGGATTTGTTTTTTTTAGGTTATAGGGGTGGAGTTCGGTTACTTTGTAGTTTTAAAATTTTTTGCGAACAAACCGAACTCTATTGGCTAAGTTCGGTTATTTTGGAACTCAACATAGTGGCCAAAACGACACCGTTCGGTTAGACTGGATTTGTTTTTTTTCGTTCATAAGGGTGGAGTTCGGTTACTTTGTAGTTTTAAATTTTTTTGCGAAACAACCAAACAGAGAGTTCGGTGACTTAGTTTTAAATCCAATAGAACCGAACTGTTCTTCGTATTCTTCATTTTCAAGAAGTTCGGTTAGTAAACTAGGTTTTTTGGAAAATCGGCCTAACCGAACATGGCTCTGTAACTCCTATTAAAACCCTATTTTGATGATTTCTATTTGATTGAAGCAATCAAAATCAAATTAAAGTGAAGGGTTTGTTGGAAAATAACCGAACTTAATTGTAATTGCATTGATGTTGTTATATTTCTTAAATAGGCGGTGGTGGTGGTGGTGGTGGGAGGTGGTGGTGGTAATCGGTGGTTGGTGGTGGTGATAATCGGAGGTGGTGGTAATCGGCGGTGGTGGGCGACGGTGGTGGTGGTGGTAATCGGTGGTTGGTGGTGGTGATAATCGTAGGTGGTGGTGGTAATCGGCGGTGGTGGTGGGAGAAGATGATGGTTATATATAGGTGGTTATTAGATTGGTTTTAAATTAAATTAGACTAAGAATAGGTTAGTCATTTCAACGTTTTAGGACACCCCTTATCACTATATGGAAGGTGGCCTAATAAAACCATGTTCCCAAAAAATGGTTCTCATGTTTTCTGTGGTTTATTGAGCTACAGTAACATTCCTTTCTTAGTTGTGTGGCTGTGGAGTGTGGAGGCTTCGTGAAAATTTAAAGATAACTCCAAGACAAACACAACAAGTTTTTGTTTGTTTGTTTGTTTGTTTGTTTTGATCAATAAAGATAACCCCTACAAGGGTTGATTACGACGAGTGATGCCGAGAAAACCCCTCCGGTGTACGTTGAACAATGCGAATTGCGAAGAAAGCCAATCAAGTGTAGCCGGGGTTGAATACAACGAGTGATGCCAAGAAAACCCTCCTGAATCCAGTGTAAATTGGGTTGAATCCGTCGAACAATGCAAAGAAAGCCCTCCATGAGCGAAGCCCCCAGTATTAAGTCACTTTTCTATCTGGGCCTAGTATTCAGTCAGCTCATCGCACATGCAATTCCTTAAAGAAGATTTTGAACCATGATTTTGGGCATACCAAAATCTTTCTAGGCATACAAAACAATAGTCCCATCTTGGATGATCTTATAAGGGGTGCCCTATGGGTAGTTCAATTACCTATATACTCTTAATACAAAAATCTAAAATCAGTTTTCTAAAAAATCAAAATCAGTTTCCCTTAACATCTCTTCTTCTTTCTCTTTCTCTTCCTCTTCCTCTAGTCGAACTCTTTCCCTTCTTGCGAAAAAAAATTTCATCATCGTGATTAATTGTCGATTCGTAAAAATTTGATCGTCGATTAAACTCAACCACATAATGACTCGTACAAAGAAAAGCAGGGACTAGGCAAACCAAATCGTCTTCTAATCCATGAAGAAGAAGAACCAATTGAAGATGAAGGTGTACAAACTGAAAATCAACCACCAATTGAACCAGAAATTGAACCAACTGCATCTCCAACTCCGGAAATGAGGATAAGAAAGTAAGTTTTACAAACTCAATCTCCTATTTGTTGTTTTTCATCGATTAAATGAGGGTTACAGTGTTAGGTTCGGCTCAAAATTGAGTTGCGTTTTTAGCCGAATTGTTCTTCACGAAAGCTTCCTGTAGGTGTATATGAACAGTTCGGCATGAAATGTCATGAAATTCCAAGCCGAACCTAGTCAAAAATAGAGATGCATAGGGGTTCGGCGTATTTGATAATCATAATGTGTGTCGAACCTAACATATTTACGAGGTTCGGCTATTACGATATTCTCAATATGTGACGAACCAATAACAATATTTTAACCCAAAAAATAACAAATTGTTGTTCGGCTCATACGATTTTCAAAATATAAGCCGAACCAATAAAAAAAAATTTCGGGCTATTCAGGATGTTGTTCGGCTTACCATGAAACTTTCAGATAAGCCGAACTAGTGTCTAGCAAAAGGGTTGAAATTGAAAATTATAGGTTCGGCACATGCAGCAAACATATTCAGTGAGACGAACAGTTCATTGATTGGTAGGTTTGGCTCATAGATGTGAGCCGAACCTCAACCTGTTTCGTCGTACCATGATCCAAAAAATCATCTAAACAACCTTTATAATTCTAAAAATTATCTTAATCACTAAACAAAATATTTAATCACTAATCAATATTACTAACACTAATATGTAAAGAGCAGATTTGTCATTAAAAAAATTTTGGGTTAAGGGGTTATCTGAATTTACTATTTCACAACTTTTTTTTATCTTTATTCAATATTCCCAAAAAGATTTCAGTATGCCCAAAATCATGGTTCAAGATTTTTGCAAAAGTATACCAAGGGGTTTGAACGAGTAGAAACTTAAGCTAAGGCCCGATACAAAAATAAATCTTATTCTCAGGCCCGAAATATTGTCCACATTCTATCGCACCCATAATCATTCAAAATTATAAAAAATGGTGAAAATACCAAGTTACCCTTTATGTTTTACATTTATTACAAAACTGCCTTCAGTTCCATATCCTCTTCTTTTTGAAAATATCTTTCTTCACCATCACTACCACCACCACTTGCACCTGTGCCTCCGACACTATCGTCGCCAATCGCCTCCGCCTCTACCAGCACCGCCTCGCCACCACACCATCTCCACCACCACCACCATCGCCGCCTCCACCAGCACAGCAGCCGCCACCGCCACCATCACCAACACCACCATCTCCGCCAGCACGTCACCGCTACCAGCACCACCGTCCGCCGCCGCCAGTACCTCCATCAAAATTGCTGCATCACTTGGGTTACGAAATTTTTTTTCAAGATGATTGTCATGGTTATATAGTCAAAGAGGCTGCATATAATTTGATCTGTATAACAAGTTATGAACCTTTCAAAGATGGCTGCATAACCTGTTACGTACCCCCATTTTAGTTTGGTGCAAAAATTATACAACTACTTTTATCTGTATACATGTTATGCACACTACTAGGATGCATGCATATCATGTTATGCACTCTATTAGTTTGCTGCATAACAAGCTATTCTGATACTTCAATCCGCGTAATGTGTTATGCAATCGTCACTACAGAAGAAGAAAAGCACATCTTACAAGGAAAGAAGCCTACATGGAGTCAAAAAAAGTCATAAATTGTAGCGAATCTTCAATTTTATATCTTCAAACCCATTCGAGGGTACTTAGTTGATGTTCCGCCATGAGCTGCGATACCAGATTCAACCTACCATCACAAGGTTTAATTACAAGCAAAACTGAGATATAGACAACATCCTAGAAGGAGTATTAATCTCAGAACTCTTACTTATTTTATACTCACCTTCTTTTTGCAGACAGTTGAAAGACGATAGAAACTTTACAAAAGCATTTGCTATAGGCAAGAGTATAAAAGCCATCACAGAATAATAATGCATATACATAAATCAACAACCCAAACGGAAGAACTACGTGGTCTAAACTGCTGACAAGATACGAAAAAAATAGGACAATAAGCAACTGCAAGTCACGCTACTAAAAATATTAGCATTGAACAAAGATTAATCCTATCACACAAAGCTGCCAAGTTTCCATAAGTTATACTACTGTAAAAATTCATCTTCATGATATTTAAACTACTGTTCCTTCTTTCCACGAAATTCTCAATATAGATCAATCATAATATACAAAGCTGCCAAGTTTCCATAAATTAAACTACTGTAAAAATTCATTTTCAGAAATATTATGACGGTAATGCAGTCAAAATAGGTTGCATAACTTGTTACTTTAAAATAGGTTGCATAACTTGTTACGGTAATGCAGTCAAAATAGGTTGCATAAATTTTCATAAATTTCAGCTACTTTAATCTGTATAACTTGTTATGCACCCTTTAAAGATACAACTCAAACGAAAGAACAACATGGTCTAAATAAACAGCTAACAAGATACGATAAGATAGGACAATAAGAAACTGCAAGGCACACTAATAAAACTACTATCCTTGCGCAAAGATCAATCCTATCATACAAAGCTGCCAAGTTTCCATAAATTAAACTACTGTAACAACTCATTTTCAGAAATACCACGACGGTTATGCAGTCAAAATGATTGCATAACAAGTTATTCAGTTAATTTAATCTGCATAACAAGTTATGCACCATTTAAACATGGGTGCATAAAAGATTATGCACCCTTTTAGTTTAATGCATAACAAGTTATGCAACTACTTTAATCTGTATAACTTGTTATGCACCCTTTAAAGATGGCGGCATAACATGCTATGCACCATCTCAGTTTGCTACATAATCTTTTATGCATAACAAACCCCCAAAATGTATTCACCTGACATCGCTATTGTCTTTCCTTTTTGGGGGCTCTTTCTTGAACTCGTTTGTGAGTCACGAGCAGGACTTCTAATACTCATACCCTTTAAGGTCCGCACCATCTAGAAATGGATCCTTTAATACTCATACTCATACACGGGAAAATGTAAGAAACAAACAAAAAAAAAACAGAAAATAAAGGAAAATCACCACACATATACGGATTAAAGTTAAACGTTATGCACCATCTAGAAATGGATCCTTTAAAGCTTGAAAACCACATTCCAAATCTGACTAAAGACAACAGAAGCCATACACGGGAAAATATATGAAACAAAAAAAAAAAACGAACAGAAAATAAGGAAAATCACCAAACATACGGATTAAAGTTAAACATTACCTAATAAAATATCATATCAAACAAACATATTGAAGTTTATCTAAACACAACTAAATCAAGAGAATTTTGATCAACTAGTAATCAAATAGGTTTATGTACTCAATAATTTTCCAAATGACGTGTACATCACATCCTGTCGAGTAAATAATTGTCAACATCAACTACCATGGTTTTCCCTAATCTCTAAGACAAGCTGAAATCACATAAATTAATGTCTAACCAAATTAATAGCTTCATAATGTGGCGTTATGCAACCATTTTCTCAACTAATAACAGGTTATGCAGCCACTACAAAAAATGTAGAATGAATCTAGAAAACGAGTTTCATTTGGGAATTGTATTTTCTCATTAGGAATATGCATCCACACAGATCTCTCGATGCTCATTTCTTGATTACCAACAGCATGATAAAATAGACCATTGTTAATTAACATTATCTACTCATAGAAGTATGGCACTAAAGCATTAACCTCACAAATACACACACTGACGATCACGACCAACATACACAACATCAATTGCATAAATTTACATAAGATGGAAAGAGCTCAAAATAGCATCTAGTTAATGTATACTTTCCATTCGATTCAAAGAAACAGCTGGACATGGTTACGACTAATCGAATCACCAATGAATGTCCAAGACTCGATCATCCAGTACCAAATGCAAAAAAAAAAAATCAAAGAGGCCTTGTGAACTGCTTCCCTGATATCCAAGATCTGTAACAAGATCAGCAAATTCGGGCAAAGTTAAAAAAAAAAAAAAAAAAAAAAGATTCAAATAGCTTAACATCGATTACTTAAATAGTTAAGAAACTTAAATAGGCTTCAGAAAAGATGTAACTTGTTGCAAGCATGTTATTAAATGAGCCTTGCTATACCTTGGTTCAACAATATAAAATAAACACGTCATGCTATCCTCCATCCTTGTGGAAACTAAATTAGACTCCGCAAAAGTTACCTCAGCTAGCAATTCCTAGTTGTACTCCATGTTTTGTATAATTAAGGTCCTACGAATCAACATACTTACGATCCGAAAATCTGGAAATAATCTATCGAAGTATGAACGGGTTGAACGCTTTTACAAGACTCACAAGAGAAAAATGGTTTAGTCACAGCAACAACTCCACAATTCCAGCATCTCCCAGAAATTCCATCTTATGAAAAGAAATTCTTCCTGTAATTCACTAGAAAAATGTTGCCATAAGAGCTCTTAGAAAACCTAAATTCTCCAGCGTGGTGAAATGAACAAGAAATAACTCTGGTAGATTGTAACTTGGGGGGTCCAAATTAGTAAGTGATCTTCCGCTTACGCTTTTAGTAGCAGAGACCCATAGATTTATTTTCTACATTTCCTTTTCGAAAATTAAAAGTTAACAAAATTGAAATTGATTCAATGGGTAACAGTAATTAAGATGTCTAAACTCAAAAAGGATTTATAATTTCTTCGATCCATATTAAAAATAGGGAGATAAATTAAATTTCAGTCAAGAACCCTAGAAAATAATTTCTATTTTTTCTTTTCGAATTTTTTATCTCAAAAGAGAGATCCAGATTAGATGAAGAAAGATCCTTACTCCGATCAAGATTAGACTGACAAATTGAGTTTTAATCAGAAGTTTAAAATTTTCAAAATCATAAAATAGAACAAATAGTTGATGATAGAAGAAACTTATCTTGTGATCATATCTGAAGATTGAATCTTCATATTTAACAGATGATAATCTTCATCCAAAGACTGAATTTCAGACCATCGAGCTCTCGAGGTCAGAATAAAATGTCTCTTTCTTAAAATAACAGAAACGAAGAAGAAAAATATACCGGAGGTTAGTTTGGGAACGAAGAAGACAACGAAAACACAAATTCTAAAACTTTGGGCCCGTAAATAATTTTATTTACACCCGTGGGTTTGTCAATGAGAAAAAGTGAGAAAGGGTCTAGTGGTACTTTTCACTTGAACGAGAGACCTCCAACTCTTTGAGAATCCCTCTTTCGACCGGAACCTTTTGTTTTTTCGCACCACCGATTTTTGGTATTTTCAAACCCACTTCTCTTTCACTTCGCGTAAAACCATTTTTCTAGACCCTAACGTATACTTAGTATCACGGTTTTTACCTCTGCCTCCTTTTCTTTGTTTTTTTCCTTTCTCTTTATATCACCTCTTCGTTAGTCATCATATCCTGGTTGTTCATTGATGATTACTTTGTAATAATTGTTTGCATGGTTCCTTCCAACAACTATGAAACTGAAATACTGTTGGAAACAATGAACAATAATGAAATCAAATCTCAAATAACTGAGTCGCGATGTCGTTATTTTTAAGGTATTTCGTGACTCTGCTTCTTGATTGTGCTAGCAGTCAAAATTGTCGAAAATCTATGGGATAAAACAGCTGATAACTCTCTTGTTCGATTTCTCTGCACCTTGAGAAATCGAACCAACTCTTACTCTTTCTCACACTTGCTCTGTATTCAATAGATGAAAAAACCTTAGTTTTTCATCTTCTCCAAAAAAAATTATCTTTTATAACTCAAAGGAAATCAATGCGGCTTAATGAGAATAAAATCAGTAATAACTGCCTACTTAAAATCATCCATAACAGTAATAAAACGGCTAGAATATAATTAACGAAATTAATGAAATTAATTGAGAATATTAAGTTGACAAAAACGTTTCGGAAATCAAAAGTTGAATCTGCAAAAAATTAACTTTTAAATCAATAGACCTCCCAAGACCCCAAGGCCCCGCTCTCCCGGACTTTTGATAAATAGTATAGATATATATATACATAATATACCTACCCAAATGCATGGGGTGAGACTTGAACCCAAGTGAGAGCTCAAAATAATACCACCACACTATCTCTATAAGTTTGGTAAGATATTACAAAACTATGTTTTTAAATATATATATCTCCCAACAAATACTAACTGACGCTAGATTTTTTATCTGGTGCGCAAACACAGGAATGCTTTTGACACTCAACCATTGATTTTTTGAAGAGGCAGCGTAATTTTATAGCTAGTCATGATGTTAACGTTCATGTTGGGAATTTTCCTTTTCATAGGATTGGTGTGGTTGTTCAAAAGGGGGTTGGTGTTGAGCTTGTAACCAGACTTCCAACCAATTTCTTGAATGAACCTGATTTTGATTGATATTGTAATAATTTTACCACATAGTTTGCTTAAAATAAATGGATCCCTGTTATTAAAGCTGGAGACATTCAAGGTCAATATGAAATTTTAACTTCACATTTTTTATTCTTATGTTAACGATAAATACAGAGTGAAGAGAAGCTCTTCATGGTGTTGCTATGACAAAACTAAAGTCGGGTCGCCTACTTAGAAAACTGGATGTATGACAAAACTAAAGTCGCGTCGCCTACTTAGAAAATTGAATGTCTTCGTGGTGGACAGGCTGGTGGTGCTGCTAAGGAAGATAAAGCTTAGTTTTTGGCCGTTTATATATTAGGTGTGTAAAACTGAATATCTTCATTGTTTGAGAATATACTGAATCTAGTAACTCTATTTTATAAGATGTTCTTTGCAGAAGTAAACATTTAGACCCGTGCAGCGCACAGGCGCAAAAGCTAGTATATAGAAGCAATGGAACTAGAAAATTCTTTGGACCCCTGTATAAACTCAAGCCAAAATGATGTATTCCCATTATAAATGTCTATAAGTATATTTTATATAAGCCCAATTTTGGGTGCCGAACTTATATATGCAAAACAAATTATACATGTATGTATATTGTTCCAAATTATTCCCGCATCACGAATCGTTGACCGAATTTAGCTTTATCGAATGCAAATAATACACATACATACGCCGTTCGGTACGTTTGTTCGAATACCGAATTGATAACTAGGTTACATACAAACACCACTTGAACTCAAACTTCAACAGGTATCTAAGTGGTCGACGTTGCTGGCGATTCTCATCTCTCAATCCTAGTTAGTAAGTTCGCGAATGATTCGCGAATGATTCGCGAATTTTTCCGTATCACGAATTTTACCGTCTTATTCGCGTACGTTTGCAACTCCGAACCCAAGTCGCGTATTATGTGGCATTCCCGGATTATTCGCGAACCGTTCACGAATTTTACGTATTCCGAATGATACGTCCGTTTAATTCGCCATAAATTCTTTAGCTTTTACTTTTCAAAGACTCCACTTTTTGGGCTTTACTGCCTTCCGAGCATACACGACCGAATATTAGACGTGTTATAATTTTTATGAAACAAAAACGACTGAAGAGATTTGAAGGTGAAGGTGAGAGAGATCTCAAACTCACTAACCAAGCATCTAAACCACCATACGACGTCCTCTTGGATAACTAATGTTGTATATATTATTGATATCATCATATTAAGTTTATTTTTTCTTTAAATAACTCAAACATATGCATAAAAATTGGTCTATGACCTTATAAATACAAATTATTTGTTATATATAGATACCGAATTTTCAGAGCCGAACTCACATTTATAAATCGAATTATACACGTACGTATGCCGTTCCGAATTACTGACGAATCACGTCCTGTTGACCGAATTTTGGACCGAATCTGGATTTTACAAAACCGTATAATACTCGTACGTTTGCCGTTCCGTACGTTTGCCGAATCCCGAATTGCTAACTAGGCTCTCAATAGAGCTCTTCTATTCTGATGACTGTGCATTTTATCTCGGGAAACTAAGTCCCATGGATTAAGTTTTCGAAGTAAGCTTGGTAGATTCCAAAGGGAAATTTAGGCGCCTATTTATATGCATTGATTTGATTTGACGTGAGTGAGTGAGGTACCCCGGAAGGTCCTTGTTAAGAAATTGCCGATTACTGGGCCATAACGCAAACACGAGTGGTTTTGATATCTAAAATGGGGATCATTTGGTGGTATTATTTGGTGGGACTTTTTGGCGGTATTTTTCTTGGTATGAATCGGTGGTATTTTTTGTGGGAGACTCCAAAAAGTGAGCGCCTATTTATAAGCATTTATCGATTTGAATTGACGTTAGTGGGGTATACTGTATATCTTCTATCTCGACGCAAACAAGTGTTTTTGCCTTTTTGGTACCAAAGTGGGAATCATTTGGCGGTATTATCTGGTGGTACTTCTTGGTGGCAGTTTTTGGTGGTACCAGGTATTATTTGGTTGTAGTTTTTGGTGGTATTAGTCAGTGGCATTTTTTGGTAGTAAAACCGGTATTATTTTGTGGTAGTTTTTAGTGTATTAATCCGTGGTAGTTTTTGGTGGTAGTTTTTGGTATTAAACTTGGTATTAATTGGTGGTATCTTCGTGGTAGTTTTTGGTACTATATTGGTATTATTTGATGGTGGATTTTGGTGGTATTAATCGTTGGTATTTTTTTTGATCGTAGTTTTTGGTACTAAAATTGGTATTATTTTGTGGTATCTTTTGGTGGTATAAAACGTCTCCTAAAGATGAATCATATTATTGGGGCTTCGACCCAATAGGATTTTGGGACTTAAAATGATGCTAGATTTGTGCTCGTGTTATGCACCGGGTATTTTCTTTTTTTTTAATCATGTTTTGAGAGTTAGGCATGCTCTCCGAGGCTAGGATGGCTAGGAGGAGGACTAAAGAAGTGTCGCACGAGAACCAGCAGTTGCGTCTCGCTGTGGATATGGCCAAGGAAGAGTCTCTGTCACTTCGTCGGGATAAGGAGTTAGAAGGTATGTAGTATGTCCCTTGTCTAAAGTTTTCGTCGTAATGGTAGGTTTTTGAATTCTGAATTAGTCCCTCTATTGATAGCCACCGTCCATCATTTGGGGGAGGGGATAGATATTAATGGTCATAAGCATGTTAGAGATATTTACAATTCAAATCTCGATGTGAGCTCTCGTCAATGCAAGATTGATTGTCTGGAGAATGAGATCTCTCAGCTTCGGACCGATGTGGATGTTCACTGAGATCGTATTGTTGAGATTCGTGCGATGTTAGAGAATGCCAAGCAGGTAGCAGTAACTCGTTCGAATGAGATCAAGTTGCTTCGAGATCAGAAGGACGAGCTTATTGAGTGGCAGTCCGATCATCTTCCCCAGCTAGCGCGGGCAGAGGATGATAGGGAAGAACTCAAACATCTTAAACGAGCATATATGAAGCTTGAAAAGGAGCGTGATAGGCATTTACTATCGTGTCCTTATGGCAATGGTGCCATTACGTCAACTGAGGCACACATCGTTGCTTTAGATAATGAGAAAGTCCAAAGGCTTCTGTTTTAGCTGAGCATGAAGGTTGTCTGTTTAGCAGCTTTTGCTTTTAGATGTTGCATTCCTTGTGGAATTTATTTTGGATTAACTGTATCTTTTGTGCCTTGCAAAGGCTCGGATTATTATTATTGTTCTATCAATAAAATCGACTACTGGTTCCCTTGTATATGCCAGCTGAGTTAATCTAGAATTAAGATTGTCAACCACTGGTTCCCGTGTATATGCCAGCAGTGTTGATACTAGAATTCAAACCAGTATCTCAATCTAATAGGATTTTTAGGTTTTATATTGGCAGTGACCTTCAGACAGGTACGGGAAACACCATTCACCTTAGTTAACATTCACAAACATTTATCTCTATATCCATCTTCTTAATATCTTCATGTGTTTGTGATTAGTTAGATTCCGAGTATTGTGGTTTGTTCAGCTTTCTGAGTAGAGCTCTATTTATACATAAATTTAGGTTCGCAACAGGTTTTTTCCTGCAATCATTGATATCTCTAGTAAACCCCACGAGACTATAACTCGTCCACTAGGGACACCTAGGGGTTCAAAGGTTTGTTATACATGCTAAGTGTGACCATAACACACGAAGTTGTTTGTATGTTTTAGAATTATTTTGTTTGATTTGCTCGAGGACTAGGAAAGTCTAAGTGTGGAGGAATTTGATAGGCATCTAAAACAGCTTGATATTTATCTATTGTTTATGCTTTCTTTGCAAGTTTTCTTGTAAATTATGTATCTTATGTTTGCTTTTGAGTTTATTAGGTGCAATGGAGTCGTTTGAAGCAAAAAAAGGAGAAATGAGCCACTTGGAGCGAAAATGGCAAAAAAGCTAGGTTGCGCAAGGAGGAGGTAAAGAATGAACTGTCAGTTTCCCATAACTGACAGTTGAGTCAAAGAATTAAGTTGTCGGTTCTCTGGAACTGACAAGCCAAATGGTCATTGGGTAGCCTATATCAAATAAGTGGGTGTCTATAGTAATCTCATTCATTATAACCCTATAATCTAGAGAAATATCTTCTCTTCTCATTATTGTGTCGGTCTGAAAGTTAGAAATGGGAAAAACCATGGCGGCACAAAAATCAGTTGAAGGGAGAAATTCAGAGATGTTAATGGTGAAACTGAATCAGGAGATAGTTTTAGTTAACACTACACCAAATTCTGGGATTAGTAACAGCAAAGAGCCGTTACAAAAGGTTGTCACCTGTTGCAAAAGAGGGTATACAAACTTTTTAACGACTTTTTGGCCGCTACGAATTTGGGTTGTAACGTCCCTCGAACAGGTGTGAGCCGTTATGAGTTTGCCACGTGGTTACAGCTTCGGGACGTTACGAATTTTGTTTGTAACAGAGATCTCGTAACGTCGTCCAGCCGTTACTACGTGGCATATTGTAACAGCTTAGAGCCGTTACTACGTGGCAGATTGTAACATTTTTAATCCGTTACGAACTTTTTTGTAACAGCAGAAAAATAACTGCCAGTCAACCTTGACTGGTCAAAATTGGTCAATGTTGACTAATATTGACCGGCAGTTCATTTTCTGCCGGAAATCAGCCAAAATATCAATCATCCAGCATTCATCATCCACAATCAACAGTAACTTGTTCAATCAATTCAAATCACATTTAATCAATTTATATAACATTCAATCAAGTCATATCAAAAAAGAACAAAATTCTTCTAAGTACGAATTTTTGTTATTGTTCAGTATCAAATTACAAGGGAATACATAAAAATTTAGTAAGTAAGTTCCTAAGTCCAGACAAAAAAAGGTAGTTGCCCACCTTGATGATCCTCCCTGCAATGTCGAATTTCCCATTCAAACTCTGAGCAGTTTTAGCATCTTCAAGACGACAAAACCGAACCCTTTGCACTGTCCAGTCTCTGGTCAAGAGGCACCAGCTCCACGACCCGAATGTTCAAACACCTGGAAAAAACAATATCACCTTAAATAAGATCAAGTTTGGACATTGGACATCTTACTTATTACACAACAGACATAGTAATCCTTACAAGAAAAGGAATGCTATATTAGAGAGCATTCGAAAGAAACCAAAACATAATGAAAAGAAAATAAAGAACCTTGTCCAAGGAGCAGGTTCATTGTCACATCGAACACAAGATACCTTCATACTTTTTTGCCCTGTAAATAAAACTTTCTCATTAGAACCAACTTAAGAAAGTACTAGAAGAGCAGAAATGATCAAACTATAACATGGTATTACCTGGAAGCATGCATGGTCTCCCCAACTGCACAACAGATTCGAAAGCATAGGTAAAGGCCTCAAAAGATAAGAAGTATAGATGCTTCTTGACCAGGGATAAATTATTTACTTGGGACGTATCATTTGTGATGCTTCGTAGTAGTTATTGACAGAGATTGTTGGGAAGGCCCTCATGGTCAATATAACTTTGGCATGTCTTAATCTCCGAAAACAACTGCCAAGAACAATGAAAAAATAAATCGAGTGACTTGTAATGTTGAACAGCTTATCTTTGGGTTAATAACATTAAACAAGATTGGTACCTGCGAACTTTTCCAAGTTTCGGTTCTTTACATGCTAATACTTTAACATATAACTTTGTTTAATGGAAAGCAAGCATATTACAATTGCTTGTAAGGGAATCTCTGTTATGGGTCTACGGTCGATAAGTGGTAAGCAGGTACTGAATTCAAAGCTTCTAAAAAAGCAAGAGCAGTCGAAATATTACCTGGTCGATGCAAGTGACCCTAACCCATTGCTGCAGCATTTGGTAAGGAAAAGGTTGAACCAATTTGGAAAGCAACCTGTAGGAGAGGCAATGCCTGCTTCTAGATCGTTCTCAGCAGAACCACCATTTCCTTCATATCCTCCATCCATGTCACAGCAGCAACTCCACAGTTCCATACTTCCCCTGTACTTGAACTTTGATCTTGTCAGACAGAGCAACTTATATAAACTCAAACATACAAACAAAACCAGAGACATCTCACTAGACCAAATTCTGGGATTAGAAACAGAACTAAGCCGTTATTAAACTCCCACAGCTCACAACCAAACTCAGCACCACCTGACTCAGCCACAGCTCACAACCAAACTCAGCCACCACTTCACCATAAGAACCACCAACTTCAGTTCATTTGCACCCATTTCTAGATGCAACACTCATTTCCATCTGCAATTATGCCTGTAATTCATACCACCAAAGAAAAACCAGAGTAACTAAAACAATAATCAGTGAAAAACATGACAAAAGATGGATGGCTGGATCGGAAAGAAGAGACCTCGTTATTATCGAGGATAAAGATATCTTCTCCTTCTATCTACGCCTCATCTTTCTCCTCTTCACACTCACTCCTCACTCCTCAGCTTGTCTTTCCCTCTCCCTCCAACCACCACCGACTACCTTCAAAGAAATCATCTATCTACCACATCCATGAACAACACCAACACCGATCTTCAGCACAAAAACAACATCGATCTTGTAGTTAGACCGTTGGCCATTAGTGAAGTTAGGGTTTGGTTTTTCAAACAACATCAGGTACAATTAGGTTTCAATTCAAGTTCTCGTTATTTCTTTTCTTATAACTTTATTTGTTGATTTGGTTGATTCTCTACACTGGGTTTTAATCATTTTTCGATTATTGGTTGATTTCAGGTTGATTTCTCAATTTGGTGCGATATTAGGGATTGATTTTGCAAACTTCACAGGTACAAAATTTGAGTTTTAATTTATTTATTTTTTGTTGATTTGGTTGATTCTCTTCGTTGGGTTTTAAGCTTTTTTCGATTATTGGTTGATTTCAGGTTGATTTCTCATTTGGTTTATTAGGTTTGATTTTACAAATTTCATCAGGTGCAAAATTTGAGTTTTATTTTTTTTTCTTTTCTTTCAACTTGATTTTCTTTTTAGTTGGTGTCTTCATTGGGTTTTAACCATTATTTGTATTTGTTTGATTTCGGGTATTTATTGTTTGATTTCAGTCAGACAACTTAAGTTATAGGAACATCTTCATCAGGTAAAAGTTTTATCTGATTTTGGTATTTGGGTGATGTTAGTTGTTTTCATGATACTGAAGTTGGGGTTTGTTTGTTTAGATTTAGTCTACTGATCATGTATTAGGGTCTAGGTAATGAAGTAATATGTTTAATTTTAACTGATTTTGTCTCAATTCATGTGAAAGGATTACTGGTTTGGTGATGTTAATGTACAAGCACGTTCTGTTTTCTTCGAAGTAATTTTGTTTTGGTTGATGTCAAATGTAACGGGATTTCTGTTTTAACAACATGATAGTTATAAAATGAATACTTCAGTGGTTGTACGTATATTAGTATTTGATTACGTATGATGTTATTCTTAGTTCCAATATGACTTAGAATGATGATTTTTAATCCAAGTTGACTAGGTTTTTGTGTTACTTTGTTAATCTTTCAAATTAATTTTCTTGTAGACAAGTATGATATGAGGAGAGGTCGGTTTGCAAAGAACGGACTGATTCAGTACCAGATTGTATGCCAACAAGTTAATGTTGGTTCTCTGGAAGAGGTGATCAAACCATTTTTGCATCTTTCAACTGAGAAAGTTGAGAATGCAAAGACCCAGCAGAGGCTTTAGAAGAAGCTCTAGACATTGATGACTTGGAAGCGGATAAGAGGCCTAAGACTTGATGCTGATATATTGGTGGAGAGAAGGGAAAGGATATATCTGACCGCGAGCTTGTTACTCTATGGTTAGAGGCCTACAGAATGGTTCTCGAAATTCTCCGTAACAACACTAAACTAGAAGCATTCTACGCGGTAAGCCATCTGATATTTTAATTAGGTTTACCTCCTTTCAACCGCTTTTTATCTCTTAGGCATTTTTGATTTTTCATCTTGATGAGTTTGAGTGTAATATTTCTCTCTATTGTAATGATGACTGCACACCGAGTCTTCCAGTTTTGTAAGAAGCACAAGAGAACAACTGAATTCTGTAGGCTTTGCGACATAATCAGAAACCATCTTGCAAATCTTAACAAATACAAGGACCAGAAAGACATACCTGACTAATTGAGATTGAACTTTGGCAGGTATGTGGAGAATAATTAGTTCCATAGTCCAAGTATTTGCGTGGAAAAAACTACCTCGGTTCTCTATCTGAATTTTGTTATCTGATCTTGTGCAGGAATCTTTTCGTTTTGTGTAAGACATTCATGGTTTGATGTGTATGGTAAAGAAAACTCCCAAGCCATAAGTGATGGTCATTTATTATGGCAAGCTGACGGAGATGTTCCGGGTTTCGAACTATCAACTTTATAATGCATATGCATGGTCCAAACTGTTCTCACGACAAAGGTAAATAATTACGAAACACATGTTCCACCTTGTTCTAGTATTCATAGTGTTAATGGTGGGTTTTTTGTTGGCCACCTTGTTCCAAACTGTGATTGGTCACTTTGGTTCTGTTGGGGTCTGTTGATATTACTGAGCTTTGTCAGATATTTATGGATTGCAAGTGACTTTGCAGGGTATAGATTTTGTAAACCTTGTTGATGTATATATGGTGTGAATCATGGGATTCCATCTAATAAACTCCAAAATGTGGAAAGAACCTGAGTGGATTAGTAGTATGTTGGGGGACCACCTGTATAGAGTTTGGTTCTGCAGCTGTTGGGGGTGTCCTCGTGTTAGCTAGTCCAAACTGGTAGCTAGGATTATCTTTTAAATTTCTATATGGTAGATTGATTAGTCCTATTTTGGCAAACTACTGCAATGATATTCAAGTGGTATAGGGTAGGAGTATCGTAGCTTGTGGATTGGTTCCTTGTTTTTCTTTAAAATGCGGAATACTGTGAATGTCTCCATAGAATATGATGGCTGTTACGGCTTGGGATGGATGGTTTTTATTTCAAATACAAAATAAATTCCATTGGGTACTGATGATAAGCTAGGAATTCTTCATGTTAAATGGATTGTCTCCCAAATTTATTTAAAATGTCAGAGTGTCTCTTTTGATTGTGTATACTCTATTTAACTTGTAAATCTCGTTGTCTAGATTTAGACCATCCTCATCTTAACGTACATTTTTAATATCAGGGGTTTGTTATATGTGACCTAGGTTGCAATTTATAAAGATTGGCAATGCGAAAACTCGTGTTGTCTGGCTGTTCCTAAAATTATACTTGGTTATCTATGAGCTTTGGTTTATTTCATACTCAAACTGATGCATAATGGTCGATTTTGCAGCACTTGGGAACTGTAATCAAGTCTCGCATCCCAGGCCTCCAGTCGATAATTAATAAAAGTATTGCTGAACTAGAGGCGGAATTGAGTCGTTTTGGCAAGCCTGTTGCTTTTGATGGTGGAGTAAGTCTACCTTAAATCTCAGTATTCAATTCAGAGCCTATTGTCTTTAGTCTTCAATATGCACTTATGAGAAAACATGCACTCAGTTATGGAGATTTGTCGTCTTTTGGCCTAATCCACTACTTGTGGTTTTTTGCAGGGTAAACTGTACCTGATTATGGAGATTTGTCATCTTTATGATGGAATTTACAAAGAACATCTTGACGGCATGTATGTAGCTGGTAGATTGGAATGTAGCTGGTGTTACTTTCTGGTAGATTGGAATGTAGCTGCCCCTGCCCACACATGTGAGTTGACAACAAAACTTGAACCTCCTTTTGTGATTTGATTTTGAGTTTTATCTGTTGCCTTAGAATGATCTATCTGTTCCCCTGTGATGTCGTTACTTACAAAAAACAAAAACACATGAGTTTCCAAAGGATTCAACCCATTTCTTTGTATCTGCCTTCGATTTCCCTGTCAGCTACAGATATTAATTTTGACTAATGAGCCAACTGTTGTTTACATGATCCTTATACCTTGAACATTACATTTATGGTATTGGTGGTTGGTGTATGTTGCAGGAACGACGTTCTTTGTCGTATGTGAACCAGGGACACAACACATGGATGCTCTACTTGATATCATTTATGAAGTATTGGCTAAGTTCATCGTCATCGGAGGAGCTTATCGTTTTGTTGTTTAACATGTTGTTTTTAGATTATTATCTATTAGTTTAGCATCTTGTTGTTAGAACTTATTAGCTACCTAGCTTGGACATGTTTTGTATTGAGCCAAAATTTCATCTTTTTTGTGTAATTTTAAACCAAATGGATAAAGTGAATGAATGTGGAATTCTCAAGTTTGAGTTTAAATTTGGATTTCATTTGAGTTCCATTTTACTTGACTTTGACTTGACTTTTTTTGAGTTTCATTTGACTTAACTTTGAGTTCCAGTCAGATTATTTCAGATTTTAGCTATTCAGGCATTTCAGCAAGTCTGAATTTATATTTTTTTTATATTATAATTTAAATCTGAGACTCACGGCTAAGGGTCTGTAGCTCGTAACCCTTAAAATACGTCGTTATTTGAGACCCACGGCTAAGGGTCGTACAAAACAGCGGCGCTTTATCAGAGACCCCAACAGAGACTGTTGGAAATGGTCGTATAACTCGTATATATGACTTGTCCTGACGGTCGCGGAACATCTGTTTTCCACTAGTGAATTCTAGTATCCCCTGCTTGTTGAACCAAGTGTAAAAACAACTAGAGAAAGGCAAATCCATAAGCTGAGCATCTTGACACATAGACTAAAATCTTGAAAATGGGAAGGTCTAACCTCATCTCCACCAATCTCATCAGTTGGCTTCAATAAGAATTAAAATCTCCAAGGACCATCCAAGGTTTAGAATTAGTTTGAGAAAAAACAGTAATATCATTCCATAAAGATCTTCGGAGAGTCACATCGTTATAGCCATAGACAAAGGCAATCACGAAACAAATATTTCCAATAGTAACCACCTCCACAAAAATAACTTGAGAAGAAGCATGGATTAAGGGCACCCTTACAGAATCAGGGTTCCATCCAATCCATATTCTACCAGATTCATCATTATGTAATTATCTATAAAATGCCATTTAGGCATAATTTTATTTCTAGTTCTACAAGCATTAATACTTTGGACATGGGTTTAAACCAAGCCAATTATTGAAATCTCACTACTTCTAATAAGAGAACTAACTTCCACTTGTTTTAGAGGGTCGTTTAACCCCCTAATATTCCAAACTGCTATTTTAAACATTATGAATTTGGGTAAGATTTGGTTTCTTACCTCTACCATACTTCTTCAGGTCAGGTCCCTTAGAAGAAAAATCCTTCTTAGCCAAATCAGACCCTCCAGCTTTGTGAAAATGAGATCTAACCCCTCCACCATCAACATTAAAAAGACTTGAATTAGTAGAATTTAAATCCTTGCCCTAAATTGATGTATTATGCATAATATTTAAGTCTTTTTCACCCAGTACTTCAAACATATTAGTTGTCTGAATAACTCTGCCAGCAGGAGGCTTCTCTATTGGTACCTCAGTTCTATTCTCTAGAAGATTAACATACTGTTCAACCCCATCCATAGATCTAGGAATGTTCTCTTCATTATGAGAAACACTACACCCTCTTCTATTTGTCTATTTTCGACATTATTCCTATTTCTCTTAGATACCTTAACCACCCATTCTCCTTTATCATGCTTAGTTTTAGCAGCTTGAGCAGACAATTTCTTACACTTAAGAGTTGAGTGATTAAATGTCTGACAAAATGTACACATGGGAGGTTTCCATGGGTATTCCATAGAGACCTCAAAAGCAAATTCACCATCCATATAAAATGGAATTGAACTAGGAAAATCACAATTGGCATCCACCTCAACACAGACTCTAGCATAATTCATTCTAGATTTGTTCAAAGTCTGCTTATCTAACATAATAGGAGTACCTACACATCTTGCAATATTACCCATACCAGTTTCATTCCACATATAGAGTGGGAATTTTCTCAAGTTAATCCAAACTGGACTAGTCTTGAGATCCTCCAGCTCCTTCTCAAGATCCTTATGCCATGGTCTAATAATAAAAAGCTGACTAGAAATATGGAAAGATCCGTGTTATAATACAATAATCATATCTTCTTCAAATTCAAAATCAAATACAAAGGAAGACTATCCATGAATAGTCATAGTAAATTCACCTTTTAATTTCCAGATACGAGAGATAACATTCTTAACCCACATAAGTGCAGGACGTTTACCAACAAAAACCCAACAACATAATCAGCATAAGAAGAAGAAACAACTTTCTTACCATTAATAATCATAGGTTGTTTGAACATCTTCTTCTCCTGTTGAGATTGAAGCTTAGCACCAGAGAAAAATTCAGACCAAACAATAGATCCAAACCTAGGGGACGGGTATGATCAAACCCAGACCTAGATCTTTGATTCAACAACTGACCAGAAGAACTATCAAGAACATGAATAACCCCGTAGAAGAACCCTCTGCCTGGTGGGAGGAAATAGACAGAGGTGGTTGAATGAGAGGAACCGTCTGTTAAGAATTTAAACTTGATTTTAGTTTAGAAGTGTCTAGAATTATCTAGGCCCAACTAGTCTATTGTATATTAGTCCATAATATTGTAGCCCATCTAGAGACTTCATGGATATTAGAGCCCAAGTTCTCTAGAATATTTTAGTTAGTTGTAAAGTGAATGAGTCATGAATATTCTTGACCAAACTAGAGTAGTGAAGAGTTGGTTAAGAGATCCTATAAATAGCGCAATAGACATCATGGGGAAGACGTAATTGAGTGAAAACCAAAATTAGTGGCAAGGTGAGAATCAAAGTGAGTTTATGTAAGAAGTTGTATGTACAACTATAGTTTTGAGAGTGAAATAAAAATTCAGTTTTTTCATTGAGTGTTGTGAGCCCATTTTCAAATCATTCAATACCCATTTAGCCCATTAACTCCAAAATCATTTCCAACAAAGTGGTATCAGAGCCATAAGATTCTAATGGCTAGTGAAATGTTTCCGTTTCATGTACCTAAACTCACCAAAGATAACTATGAAAATTGGAGTATTCAAATGAAGGCGTTATTAGGCTCGCAAGATGCATGGGATATTGTAGAGAAAGGTTATGTTGAACCGGATGATGAAGCGGCGCTTCCGCAAAATGAAAAAGATGCGCTACGCATTTCAAGAAAAAGAGACAAGAAGGCTCTCTACCTCATCTATCAAGGAATGGATGAATCGTCGTTCGAGAAGATATCGAGAGCTATTAATGCAAAGCAAGCATGGGAGATTTTGCAAAATTTATTCAAAGGCGTGGAGAAAGTAAAGAAGTTGCGGTTGCAAACTCTAAGAGGTGAGTTCGAATCTCTCTCCATGAAAGAGTTTGAATTAATATCGGATTATTTTTCAAGAGTTTTAGTTGTTGTTAATCAACTAAGAAGAAATGGCGAGGTCATGGGTGATAGTCGTGTGATCGAAAAAATACTACGGTCACTTGTTCCTAAATTCGACTATATCGTCGTTGCAATCGAGGAGTCCAAAGACGTTGAATCCATGACCGTGGATGAGCTCATGGGATCTCTTCAAGCCCATGAAGAAAGAATGAGAAAGAGAAATAAAGAGGGAGCGGTAGAACAAGTTCTACAAGCTAAGCTTACTTTAAAAGACAAAGGAGAGAGCTCTAGTAGTAATGCTAGAGGAAGAGGACGCGGCTACTACGGCGGAAGAGAAAGAGGCAAGCAAAATAACGATGATCAGAGGGCCAGAGGTCAAGCTCCACAAGAGGTCGTGGTAGAGGAAATAATTCATGGCGCAACAAAATAGGCCAAGGTATGACAAATCTCAAGTCGAATGCTATAACTGTCATAAGCTTGGTCATTATGCTTCGGACTGTCGATCTTCTTCAAATAATGTCGAGGAGAGAGCAAACTACGCTAGTAAAGAAAATCAAGAAGACCAGACCTTGTTGGTGGCATGCAAAGGAGGTGACTATGATGAAAACTGTACATGGGTGCTTGATACGGGAGCAAGCAACCATATGTGCGGCACGAAGGAGAAATTCGTGGAGCTTGATGAATCAGTTTCCGGCAATGTGACGTTGGAAATGGAGCGAAAACTCCGGTGAGTGGTCTTGGAAAATTTTGATTCGATTAAAAAATGGAAGCCATCAATTTATTTCTAATGTTTATTATGTCCCTAACGTAAAAATGAATATATTAAGTTTGGGACAACTCTTAGAAAAGGGCTATAGGATGAACATGGAAAACCTTAGTCTTTTCATAAGAGATAGGAGAGGAAAACTAATTGCCAAAGTGCCAATGACGGGAAATAGGATGTTCTATCTGAACATTCAAAATGACGTCGCGAGATGTCTGACTGCTTGTGTGAAAGACTCGTCATGGCTCTGGCATCTTAGATATGGACATCTAAATTTTGGAGGATTAAAGTTACTGTCCAAACAAAATATGGTTAGAGGTTTGCCAAGAATAGACCACCCGGATCAATTGTGCGAAGGATGTTTACTTGGAAAACATTTCAGAAAAAGTTTTCCTAAGGAAACACTGACGAGAGCCACAAAGCCACTGGAGTTAGTTCACACGACGTTTGTGGACCAATAAAGCCAAGCTCGTATGGTGGAAATAACTATTTCCTCATATTTGTCGACGATTTTAGTCGAAAAACATGGGTTTATTTCTTGAAACAAAAATCGGAGGTTTTCTCCAATTTCAAGAAATTTAAATCCTTGTGGAGAAAGAAAGCGGCTTCGAAATTGTGGCTATGAGATCAGACATAGGAGGTGTGAATTTACCTCGAAGGAGTTCGAGTCTTACTGTGAAGACAATGGAATCCGTCGGCCTCTTACGGTTCCATATACACCTCAACAAAATGGAGTTGCCGAAAGGAGAAACAGGACAATTCTCAATATGGCCGGAGTATGTTGAAGACAAAGAAGTGCCCAGGGAGTTTTGGGCAGAAGCAGTTGATTGCGGTTTACCTGATAAACCGTTGTCCCACAAAAAGCGTGTGGAACATGACTCCTTTAGAAGCATGGAGCGGAGTGAAACCCGGCGTCTCACATTACGAGTATTCGGAGTATCGCATATGCTCATGTGCCGAGTCAGCTAGAACGAAGCTGGATGACAGGAGCCAAGTACATATTTATCGGTTATGACTCTCGATCCAAGGGATACAAGTTGTACGATCCAATCAATAGAAAGGTCATCACAAGCAGATGTGGAGTTCGATGAAGAAGGCATCTGGGATTCGGTGTTCAAGAAAAGGATTACAATTTTCTCCCTATCGTAGAAGAAGAAGAAAAAACCACCTACCAGAATCTCCAGCTACTACACCACCTCCTCCCTCAGCGTTGCACCAGAATGATCCATCATCAGCAGATGAAAGCTCAAGCGAAGGCCCTTACGGACGAGGAGTTTAAATGATATCTACGGAGACAATATATCTCTTTTTGTCTCTTTGCAGATAGTGAACCAATAACTTTTGACGAAGCCGAAAGTGAAAATGGAGAAAGGCGATGATGAAGAAATTAAGGCTATTGAGAAAATAGCACCTGGGAGCTTGTAACACTTCCGAAAGGACAAAGAGCAATTGGAGTAAATGGGTGTACAAAGCCAAGAAAAACGCTAAAGGGGAGGTTGAAAGATACAAGGCAAGATTGGTAGTAAAAGGTATAACCAAAGAGGGATCGACTATGATGAGGTATTTGCTCCTGTTGCTCGTCTTGAAACTATAAGATTAATTATTCTCTAGCTGCCCAAAATGGAAAGTCCATCAAATGGACGTCAAGTGCCTTTCTAAATGGGCATCTTGAAGAGACGGTATATGTCGAGCAGCCGCCGGGTACGAAGTAAGGACAAGAAAAGTCCTGAAGTTGAAAAAGGCTTTATACGGCCTAAAACAAGCGCACCAAGCATGGTATAGCAGAATCGACAAGTACTTCCAAGAAAATAATTTTAAGAAATGCCCGCATGAACATGCTCTTATGTGAAGGTGATGAAAAGGAGATATGTTGCTCGTCTGCCTATATTGATGATTTGATCTTTACCGGCAATAATCCTACAATGTTCGAGGAGTTCAAGAAAACGATGACGAGAGAATTTGAGATGACGGACATTGGTCTTATGTCATACTATCTCGGGCTTGAAGTAAAACAACAAGAAAATGGAATATTTATATCTCAAGAAGGATATGCGAAGGAAATCCTTAAGAGATTTAAAATGGAGGAGTGTAATCCGGCAATTACTCCCGTGGAATGCGGAATCAAGCTATCAAAGATCGATGAAGGCGAGAAGGTCAATCCGACTCTTTACAAGAGCCTTGTTGGAAGTTGAGATACTTAACTTGTACAAGGCCAGATATTCTCTACGGAGTAGGACTAATCAGTCGCTACATGGAAGCACCTACGGTTACCCATATGAAGACTGCCAAGAGAATTCTGCGCTACTTAAAAGGTACGCTTGATTTCGGTTTATTTTACTCGTCATCAGACAAGTACAAACTCGTTGGATATGATAGTGATTGGGCCGGAGATTAGATGAAAGGAAAAGTACTACTGGTTTTGTATTTTTCCTCGGAGATACAGGCTTCACTTGGAGTTCGAAGAAGCAACCGATCGTCACACTTTCCACTTGAAGCTGAGTACGTCGCAGCAGCAGCATCGTGTGTTTGTCACGCGATATGGCTAAGGAGTTTAATGAAGAACTTAAAATGGAGCAGGAAGAACCGACTACAATATTTGTGGACAACAAGTCAGCAATAGCTTTAGCAAAGAATCCAGTGTTCCACGACCGCAGCAAGCACATCGACACACGGTACCATTTTATTCGAGAGTGCATATCGGAGAATAAGGTACAACTGAAATATACAAAGTCTCAAGACCAAGTTGCGGCAATATTCACAAAACCTCTAAAGCACGAGGTCTTCGTCAAATTACGAGAAATTCTTGGAGTTGGTTCAAATCAAGTTTAAGGGCGGCTGTTAAGAATGTAAACTTGATTTTAGTTTAGAAGTGTCTAGAATTATCTAGGCCCAACTAGTCTATTGTATATTAGTCCATAATACTCTAGCCCATCTAGAGACTTCATGGCTATTAGAGCCCAAGTTCTCTAGAATATTCTAGTTAGTTGTAAAGTGAATAAGTCATGAATATTCTAGACCAAACTAGAATAGTGAAGAGTTGGTTAAGAGATCCTATAAATAGCGCAATAGACATCATGGGGAAGATGTAATTGAGTGAAAACCAAAATTAGTGGCAAGGTGAGAATCAAAGTGAGTCTATGTAAGAAGTTGTATGTACAACTATAGTTTTGAGAGTGAAATAAAAATTCAGTTTTTTCATTGAGTGTTGTGAGCCCATTTTCAAATCATTCAATACCCATTTAGCCCATTAATTCCAAAATCATTTCCAACACCGTCGTCATTCCATAGAGGAAGACGGCAGAAAAAGAGAAAAACCCAAAACAACCAAAAAAAAACAAAAAGAATCGCACCACCTCACTCTTTCTTTCTCCTCACGTGTTTTTTAATTATTTTATTTATATGCAAATGTCACTTGCGTATAACTATCTCATAGAAATTTGTAACTAAAAGTTCAGGGATGAGATTAGTACCTTCAAGACATTCACAAGCTTGTGAAGCCGCTCTACCACATGATGTAACACTCTGTCAGTTCCAGAAACAACTATTGTGGAGAGTGCTTCGTCCCGACTCAAACCGAAAGCAAGCGACTGAATATTATAACCCCTTCTAGCAAATACTCCAACAATTCCGTTTCTCATTCCATTTTAATCACCAACAGGTACAGAAACTGTATGACGTCCTGCATTTGTAATGAAATCTCAGTCTTAGCTAAAACATAGTAGAAATTAGTGCTGGTACGAATATACTTTAGTACGAAACAAAGTGTCAAATAGTATTAAGACTATTTACAGTTCTACAGTTTTCAGCTTTCAGTAATTAGACTTTCGTAACATAATCACTGTATCTTTCATTCTCCAATGGAAACTCTGAGAACATCACTCTCAAATCCACCCAAGATTACTCCCCCTTTTTTCCCCAATTTTTTGGTAATTTAATATCCTATAAACCCAAACAGAAGCATCAACCTAAAACTAGGTCAAAAAGAAAAATGATACCCAGAAGAATTCAAGCATAATGGAGTAATCTTCATCAATAAGAATTACAAAAATGAAATTGATTTTACCTGGACCTCTCCCGAGAAGGTGAAGATTCAGTGGTCGAAACCGCATTGTTATTATCTTTAGTTGCAGAAACAATAAATTTCTGCTGAATTCCAAAACCCCTACATTTTGGTAACTCATACTTTCTAAAATCAAGTTTTAACCCTTTGTTGGAAATTGAAGATTGCGTGGGTTTGATAGGAAGAAGAGTGTGAGTTGATGTTTCCGCCATTGTTGAGATGAGATTTTGGGAGAAAGGGGACTTTGGTTTCTAAGTGCGGATCTGCGAGACACTGGTAGTACCTTTCAAATGTGGGACAGTGGGAGTGGAATTACCTCTCCATTCTCAGTAACTTTGAGGAAACGTCCGAAGGATATGGAGCTGCACAAGACAAGCCCAACTTACCCAAACCCGCACGCAGCGGATTGGTAATTGGTTATAAATAAAAAACCTGTTATAATTGGGTTGGTAGTTGGTATTAGCTAAAACTCGTCCGATCTTGCCCGAAAAAACCCGCTAAATGTACACCATTGATAAAACTAATCAATCATAACCGTCCGTTATTGAAACCCTAGTGATACTAGTAGATAAGATAACCCTCATTCTCTCCACTTTCTAGTCTCTTCCTCTCTGTTCGGCCTCCTCAGTTCTTCTTCACCTACGATAACTACTTGTCTACTTGTTCACCCACAGTCCAACAACAACAATTCAGTACAGATATACCACCTCTTAAACTCGAACACTGGTTTTGTTAGTATATGACTTACAATTTTTGAAAGGGTTTTTCCACTTTTTTATTTTTGAATTTAGTTTATGGGAAAGAACTTGGGTCACAGAAATACGCCACGAGCAATTTGTATGCTGGGCACTAGTGTCTAAGATTGTCTGATTGATTTCGACGACTCTATTGTGCTGATTCTGCTGAACATATAGTATCAGTATCTTTTTCTTTTTGAAATCCAATTGGGCGGTTAATTATTGAGTAATAAATTAGTCAAATGAGAAATGATAATCTAGTCACTTTTTAAATGTACCACTGTCTATGTTCTCTTATTTTCTCCAAGACACCAAGTTGTTGTTCTTACTTCTAAGGCTCCAAATTTTGAAAGGCTATGTTTTAATACCATAATAATTTCGTCCAATCATTATGGTAGAGTGGTTATTTGCATCTGGACAAATTTCCGATGAAAGATCTGCAAGTACTTGTGGCAATCAACATAGCTAGATAACTTAAGTAAGAAGTATGTTTAAACTTTAAAACATGTGTGTGTGAATGATCATTGAATTATAGGTGAAAAACTTGCAGAAAATATTGAACTACAACCTGAAGCGGGCTTAAACCCGAAACTGACTGACTCGTAGCGGGCGGGTCAAAAAACCCGTCAGATGCTTGTGGGTGCGGGGTTGGTTATGAAAATAAAACCCGCTATAGTTGAGTTGGTAGTTGGTATTAGCTAACATCCGACCGTCCGACCCATGTGCAGCTCTAGAAGGGTCGTACTGTCTTTTCAATCATTCGAGTTCTAGATGTTTTTCTGAGATGGGATTTTTCCTTTGGCAGGTCCACGCCCTTCCCGTTTTCCGGGTGCCTATTATCTTTTTCGACAGCGCTGGGGATGGATGGACCGATAGAGGTGGGTGGTCCACGCCCTTCCACCACGGGGTTTGATATGGGTGATTATTTCAGTGAAAATGGTTAGATGTTGATGGTCTATAATTAGGCATGCACAGGAACCGCACCGTAACCGATGACCGCATTGAAACCAAAACCGAGTCGTAACCAAGCCGAACCGTTAATCCAACGGTCGACACGGTTTAAACTTTGATAACCGTTAGATCTTCGTCTCGGTCAACGGTTTCACCATTTAAACTGACCGAAACCGCACCAGTAAACCGATTAATTCAGACCGTTGATTTATTTTTATCCTGATCGATCCTAGCCATCTAAAAGATTGAACCTACACTATATATCGAAAACCTAATTTTCAAGCACTCTTCTCTTCTTCTTCACTTCCTCTCCGACACAGTCTTCACTCTTCACTCAGTCGGCTCTTCACTCAGTCGGCTCCACCACTAGTAGCATATGTACCACCTCTCCTCCACCTCCATTAAGAGCACCACCACCTCTATCTAGTAAATTTTCTTCTCTTCTATTTTTCCTTCTTGTTTATTCTTTTGAGTTTTGATTGATTTTTTTTTTATCAATTTCTCGGGTTTTTTTAATTATTCTTCTGGTATGGCTTCTTCTGGTTTCACTACTTCGAGATGGTTTGATTTCTGTTTATCAATCGATTTTTGTTGTCAATCTTATTTTTCTGTTTATTTTTCTTATGTTAGGGTTATTATTATTTTTTATGTTTTTTGGTTTCCATGCAGAAGACCCTGAGGACCAGGAGATGGAGTTCTTCATTAAGTAAAGTTGTGGGTTATTTCAAACAGGTAACTAGTGTTTCTTCTTTTTGTTCAGAGATTTTTATTTGCTTTTGTTATTGGAAAACCCATTTGTTTGAAAATGTGTTTGAGGCTATTTGTGTTGTGTTTTTTATTGAGATTTATAGGGTTAGATCTGAGCTTGCTTCATATAGTATAGGTTTGTTTCATAGTATAGGTTCTTGCTTATTTGAGTTTTAGTTTATTTGAGTTTGATGATAATGGTGATTTGATAAGACTCTCTGTTTAATTTTAATCTAAATTGAGTTAGATGGCTAAAATTTTGGAAATGATGTTTATTACATAGATATGTGTGCTTGTATTAAGAACTTTCTAGCCATTTCAGAAATTTCCAATTCAACTAACTTGTTTATATTTTGAAGGGGTTGTAATTGGTAATGGTTGGATCAAGTTCAGCTTCGTTATCGAGCAAGATGTCAGGTGCATCTCCAGCCTCTTAATCCCCTGCAGCTGGGTCTACTGAAGTGACACCTTCTGTAACACCTGAAGTTGACCCTACACAAGCAACACCGCAGGCTACACAGGACCCTGCACCTGAAAGTGAACCAAAGAAGAAGGGGAAAGTTAGATCTAAAGTATGAAATGATTTTGTAAGGCTCAGTGAAAGAGAAGCACAATGTAAGCATTGCAAGAAGAAAATGCAAGCCCATTCTCGAGGAAATGGGACCTCTAACATGAGGTCACATTTAGCCATATGTACTGACAATCCTAACATGAAGTTGAAGGGACAACAGAGTTTAATGTTTCCACCACCAAAGCCAGGACAATCATCACAACTGGTTGTTGTTGGTTTTGACAAGGATATGTGTAATGGAAGCTTCAAAAACGGATCATATTGTGTTTTTCCAAATCAAGGATCACAGTGGAATGGAAATTGGCAAAATGCTAGAGAAATGTTTGCTGGATTGGGGGATGGAAGATGTTTTCGGTGTGACTTTGGACAATGTCAGTGCAAATAGTGTAGCAATTGAATTTCTCCAAACAAGTGTCATGAATTGGACATGAGCAACTGTTAGATCTTAATACATGCAGGTTGATTGCTTTTATTTATGTATAATTCAAATATTTATGTGGTTGCTTTTCTTGATAATTAACCACAAATTTATGTCTCTTAAATACTCATATATGTGTTTGATTTCTGATTAAGGATTTGCTTATATGTTTTGTTAATCATATCATTATTTATCTTTAATAGAATTAAACCAGAAATTGGGTTTATATTTGTTTATAATTGTTGTCTCTGTAGTCAAACAATCATGTGACCTCATATTGAGTTTACAACTGAGAATTTAAAAGGCATTGTTTTTCTCTTAGATGTTGCAATTTCTACTCTTTTCTACTATTGGACTTTGTTCTGTATGATGTCATGCATGTAGAATATAGATTACTTGTTGATACCTGACTGAACAAGGAGAACATAAATTACAGTCGTTTAGTCTTCCTTTTTGTTTCTTTGTTGTTATGGTATTTCTTTCAGAAAATAATGTCGCATCTGGTTTAGTAACTTATGATATTTCCTTGTTTCATTCTTAACAGGTGAGGTGTGATGCGCATGTTCTTGCGCTTGTTGTTAAGGATGCAGTGCTATTGAATCACAAGTCAATTAGAAGGATCAGATCAGTAATAAAGTATGTTACCGATTCTCCCTCTAGGTTTGCCAAATTTAAAGAACGTGCTTTTCTTGAAAAGATTGATTGTAAGAAAATGGTTTTCTAGATGTGAAAACCCGATGGAATAGCACATATCTAATGCTAGAAGCTGCAATTCCATATGAAAGGGTCATTAAGAGGTTCGAAAGATAAGATAAGAGCTTTCAAGATAAGTATATATATTTTCAAAGAAAATTCCGAAGAGGCTTTACCTAATACTGATGATGGTGTTATAATTAATAGTGAAGATTATTTTGATAGTTCTTCATCTAGTGAATCTAAATATGAAGTTGATGTAACTAAAAAGAAGAAGAAAAAGAACAAGCCTCGTCATCATGATTCATATGTTGCAGACTGGTCATATGTTAGGTGTCTTGTGAAATGTTTAAAGATCTTCTTGGATTCTACAGTTAAGTTTTCAACTTCAATACCGGTTACTACACATGAATTCTTATGGAAGTTAGCTTTGATACATGAATAGTTGGTTCGTCTTAGAGCAACTAAAGGAGATCATCATATTTCTAGGATGGCATAACTCATGTTTCGGAAGTACAACACATATTGAGGGGAGTACGAAGACATGAACTCTATTCTTTTTTTTCCTAAGTTGTTTGATCCTCGAGCAAAAGAGTCTTGTTCGAAGTTTGATCTTGAATGTTTGTATGAGCAAGATGAATTCAGGGTTAAAACTATTTTGAGTTGTGAAACAAGATATGGGAAAGCTTTATGAAGAGTACAACATCATGTATTCAAATGCTAATGTAAAGGAAGGTATTGGGTCAACAACTGTTGCAGGTGTAGATGACATGGTATTTTGTGTGCAAGAAGAAAACATTAAGGATATGCTCGAGTCGAGGAAGAAAAAACGAAGAATGAATGTCCATTGTACTTATCCAAAATCAGAACTTGAAAGGTATTTGATGGATGATTGTGAAATATCTACCAAGGATTTTGATATTCTGGCTTGGTGGCAGGCTAACAGTACCAAGTATAGGGTACTATCATTCATGGAGAAAGATATTTTGGCAATACCAGTATCCTCAGTTGCTTCTGAATCTGCATTCAGCACGGGGAAACGCATTCTTACTCCATGGAGAAACTTCTTATCTGCCAGGACAATTGAGGCACTTCTATACACAAAGCTGATTACAGAAACCTATTGATCTTGATTTCATATGTGACTATGGACCAGATGATAATTCCATCATCGAAGATGATAATGAAATCTCATCTCTTCCTTTTTGACTTAAAATTTATATTGCTTTTCAACATTTCATTTGTTTTGAGTTCTTTTTTTCTTGGCATCATATCTGATGGACTGCAGTCTTTTCTTCTTGTCATTCTTTAGACCTTAGTTAGTACCGAATCATTCGCGTATCGCACGGGAACGACTTATTCGGGCGTCCAACTGAAACCACGACCCCAGTTCGTGAATTTTGTGGAGAAGCCGTATTGTCCGCGAATTTGGCTTTCCATACCAGAATACGCGACTTAGGCACGCCATCTTTAGACATCCCATTTTCTAATGGGCCCATCTATTAAGCCTCCACTCAAAAAAGCCCACTGCTAAAGTCACTTTCTATTGATTTTTTCAAAAATGCGACTTGTTGGATTCGAACCAGCGAAAACAACATTACAATCTAGACAAGCAACCACTGAGCTAGATGGTTTTTGTTGATTAAGCTACAGATATAACAAAAAAAATATATTTAAACCTTGAAATCATTTGTAAGAAAGACTTTCCCTACTCTTTATATATTACCGAATTAAGATTTCGAAAACGAATTATACACTTACTTTTGTCGTTCCGTATTATCCCCGAATCATAATAGGTTGACCGAATAGAGGACTGAATTTGCAATCCATTAAAACGAATAATACCCGTACATGTGCCGTTCCGAATGTTTCTCATATCTCGAATTGCTAACTAGGCTTTAGACTCCTTGTTTTTGAACTTCAAGTCTGTTTTTTTGATCTTCCTGTGTCAGTATATTAAGAATTTAAGACTCTGTCAGAAAATTTATGATATTTTATTTATGGTTAAAGCCGAATCGAATCGTAAAATAACCGAATAACGTCGGTTCGGTTAAAACCCGATCCGAAGACTAAAAACTTCGGCTACGGTTTCAAATGTAAGAACCGTGCTATACACGGTTAGGTCAGAGGTTTTAACCAAAAACCGAAACGATCGAACCATATGCAGCCCTATTTATAATTAGTCCATCAAGTTTGCGGGGTAGGGGATCGGTCCTCCCAAATTTTATTTCACGAATTTGAAATGAGTTTGGCTTTGTTTATGTTTTTCCCTATTTACCACTTATATCTTTCCTATTTGCCACCCCCTTTAGTTCAAGACCGTTAATGGGGTACCGATTTGTTTGGGGCTGTACCAAGATGTATATAGGACAAAAGAGTATTTTCCTTTGGGTTGGTACACCCCTAAAAAAATGGTACCCCATTAACAGCCTTGGATTCTTACTGGTATTGATATGCCGATGAAAAAAAAAAAAGGAAAAATGTAAAGATTTTAGTCCGATTGACTTTGACTTTTGGAAGTGGCAAATAGGAATTCACTAGTGTTAATTGATAAAACATGAAGAAAAAAAATGATATTTTTGTAACAACATCAACCAAGAATTGATGGATATTCATTATACCCAAATAGGTCAATGAATACGTAAACATAGAAGATTGCGTAACTTTAGCTTGTAGTCTCTTTTTATTTTTTACATACAAGTTGGAATCACTGTATTTTTATAACGTACTTATATTTATAAAATTTAATTTATTTGTTTCGAATCAATTTTTGTCTATCAAGATATTACTTCATGGCACAGTGCACTTTAATTTAAGGAGTTAGAATGGCATCTAGTGAGAAGTGTGAAGTGGCCGCTAGTTGACGAATATATGGTGGGGTGGTGGATCACGAAAACGGACGGTACAATAGTTATACTTTACGAGTTTGTTTAAAGACACCTATTTGAAGTCAAAGTCGAACATGTATCTAAAGACTAAAAGGTCTTGATAAATAAAGCTCCACGTTGAATGGTGGGAAAACCTTATTATCTATCGGTCGAAACAAGTTTTTTTAGTTTTGTGAAACGAGCATTCTGGTGAGGATATTTGATAACTTATGATTGGCTTAAAAATTACAAATTTAAAAGAAAAACTTAGCTTTCCATGTTTGGAATTTCATTGAAGTCCAAATTCAATTCGGAAGTCGTGGTTTACCATAGTATGACCATTTTTTCCAAATTAATACATAAAGAAAAATAAATAAAATAAATAAAAACCACATATTTCACACCAAATAAAAAATACACCACCATGGGGCAGGGCAAAGCCCCGCCCACACCAAATCAAAAAGAAAAAAATAGCTGCCTAGGACGGACACAAATTTAGTTACATCTTACTCGCAGCTACTGGAATGTGTGAAAAGGTCCAAGAGTACCTTCGATGGTGGGGTTCAGACGATAGAGAAAAAAAGAAGAGCCGTCGTGAAACGTTAATTTAGCCGAATGGGAGGACGAAGGGGACCGATTAGATTTCAGTGACGCGTATTTGATTATTGGTTTAGTTTTTCTTTTGTTGTAATTTATTTATGGGTTTTAAAGAATCCATAACCATGATTTGCTAGATTTTATAATTAAGGTTTTAAGATGGAAATCATAAACAATGATTAAATTGAAGATATTTGGTATTATGTTTTTATAGATTAAAGATACATTCTGTTGAGGTTTGTCTATCGATTTTGCGTAGAATATATTTTGTTGCTTCACCAACTTTCTGGAAAGCAAAAACCCAATTTTAATTCTTTTAATCAGCTTCACTTTAATTATTTGTTTCTTGTTTGATAATCATGATTGGGACAATTGTTTGATGAGTTATGTTTATGGGTACAAGTAATATTTTAGAAAGCTATACATTTGATAGGTGTTACCATTGAATACCTGGAATAGACATAATTAATTAATATTTATGATTTCAATTTTTTCTTTAAGAGATAAAATTGTGGAATCTCCAAACCCTGGTTACCTATTCTCCCTTCTCGCTGAATTATTTTGTTAGTTTAGTTTATTTCTCCATTTTTATTCTTTTAAGATATGAAATTCATATCCTATTGGTTAGTCGATTAGTAATATTGGCTATGGAATTTTGCATCCCTCGCAACCTGTATTTGCCACTTATAACTAATTATAAGGGTATAAGCATCTCTTTCTTTTTTACGATATGATTACTTGTTTCTTTGCTTCTGGAATTTGTACCATTTTATTTTTTATGTTATTTTGTTTGTATATTTTTGTATATAGAGCAACACCACCATGTAATTTCATTGCGAACATATTAAGTGAGTTCGTGAAGGTCGCTTGCTCAAGGATCAAAGGCACGTCTGGGATAAAGGCCGAAACTTCTAATTTATTTTCTATTGGCTAACCTACTTCGATAGAAAGGCCTGCATTGAACTGGGTTCTTAATGATATGTCTTTATGAGATGTGTGGTTGCGAAACTAATAAGATTTTGAAATTCCTGAAACCGAAACTCACTTGAGTTCGAGAACCATGTCGGAAAATTGGGAAGAACCAGCGAGGAAGAAATGATTAATAATAAGGGAATAAATTATATGGTCTTTTTCCGAGAGCCAAAGGCCAGATGGTTCCCGAAGAGAGTGAATCATATTAATCATTTTCCAGTTGGAAGCTGACCATGAAAATATTCAGTACTTTGATCGGATTCCTTGAAAAAAATTGTCTTTGGATAATTGACGGTAATAATCATTTCTGATTTCATACTACTTCTCTAATTCTTCTTGTAAATCCTTAAGAATATTTAGTTGAGTTTGGATTATTCCTGATTTATGTCAATTCTCGATTTATTATTGGAAACATACCTTAGTGTTGACCTTATAACTCCTTGAATATTTTGACATAGCCATCAACCATAAGTATCAAGTCTCCACACTCTCAATATTGAACATTGTTGTTTAAAAATTCTTCTTTGGTGATGTACCATTCCAACAATATTTTGAAAGATTTAATGTTGTTGTATGTCAAAGAATAATGACGAGTCATTTTTTTTTTGTTACACCATTCCATCGCATTCGAATCAAGTTAAAAGCATGATGTTAATACCACTAACTAGCCATGTCCGCGCAGCACGGTGAAAAGGAGTATCTCAATTCTTGTCTTTCAGAAGACAAACGCTACTCAAAAATGAATCAGAAACCAATACGATAAAACCTCTATATAGGAATAACAACAAGTCCACATAAAAATATTCTTATATGAAAGGTTACTATAGAGTCTCAGTTGGTAAAGATAAACGGTTAATTTCAACACACTTATGTAAGAAACATATATAAATAAAAATATGATAAAAAAATATTTGTTTAGAAATGTTCAAAGTATTCATAAGATTTCTACTCTTTTATTATTTATGTAAAAACTAGGTTTATTAGTTTGTCCCAATTCATTCAATTGGGTAATAATTGAACAACTTGTATATTCCCTTTCCCCTGTCATGACCGCATAATCAAGGGGAGTCTTAGAGTCTCAATCTAAACAAGGTCCTATAATGAATATTAGCTCCTTTACAATATCGAACATCGTTGTTTAAAAATTCTTCTTTGGTGATGCACCATTCTAACAATATTTTGAAAGCTTTAATGTTGTTGTATGTCAAAGCATAATGACAAGCCGCCTCACATTTTTTTGTGACACCATTCCAGCGCATTTCAAACAAGTTCAAAGCATGATGTTAATACCACTAACTAGCCATGTCCGCGCAGCACGGTGAAAAGGAGTATCTCCATTCATGTCTTTCAGAAGACAAACACTACCATATTATGAAGCCAGGTGAATTATATTTGATTGAGTTGCATAAGGCTTTGTCTCAAATTCATGGCATCTTTTTACTATTTTTTTTCTTATAGATTGACGGCTATCAGGATCTATTACTTATATCCAGAGCAGTTTTACCCTAGGAAGCTCACCAAGGTCAATAGTGGAATTCATTTTGTAGCGAGAATGTAAAGAAATTCAGAGATTTTGTTCAGTCTTATTATTAAGTTGAATTGGTAGTTATCAAAAATTTGTTGAATATTATGATTCCAAAGATGGATAAACACAATTTATGAAGATGTGAGTTAAAAGATGAAAATTAGCAGACAAATTTGAAAGAGATTTTATGAATTTAATCGCCGGAAAGAAACACTAAGATAAAATCTCACCAACCTTAGACTTCCTGGAGGTCGTCGTTAATGTATGAAGGAGAGAATGAAACAATATTGTGGCAATATGGCTTCAATGAATCATCTTTGCTCAATAAAGCACAATCAAGATTACCACATACTTTCTTATATGAAATTTATGGCTTGTTTGGATTCCAGAAGCAAAATTAGCTTTCTTGCTTTTAAAGTCAAAAAGTAAATGTTAATATGAGTAAAAATATTCAAAACGACTTCAAAGAAAAACAAATTTTTGCGAATAAAATATTTTTACTTTGTTTATGATATTAAAACGCGTTACTAGAAATTATTTTTGAGAAGTTGGAAAGTTAGTTTGGCAACTGACTAACTTTTAATTAAGTTGAAAAACAAATACTTAAGTTTGACAAATTAAAAACCAGAAATATCAATATTATTGTTATTGTCATATGTATTAGATTTGAGAATAAGTTTGGTACGAACTTTTATTTAATTATGAATATATATATATATTATTTATCCGAAAGACATTGAATACAATGTTTGCGAAATCTTGATAATTAAAGTTGCAAAAACTCATACAAAATTTTCACGGTAGGCAGACAATATGTAAGGACATGCTCATATGGTACCAATCTCAATAAGGACCCTTTTTGCCACGTTGTTTTTTTGTTTTGTTTTTGAGATTCACTAGCAGATAAATTGGCATAAGTTGAAATTAAGATTCACTACGGCATATGCTTGGTGCATGGTAAAATTATACTTGAATAGTTGGTAGCTTTTGTACGTAGTCTTGAATTTCTGTAGGATCGGAACATCTACAACAAAGAAAAGCACAAATACTGATCAACCACCCAAAGATAATTTCGGGATTTTCATAATGAGAAATATAAAATAAAAATAAAAATAAATAAATACAATCCTAAGTTAGTAATTATTGTTTACGGGTTCTATTACCATTTATAATTCGAGTTCCAAAATTGCATCCATCTCTCTTTTCAATTGGTATTATTAGTATAGATTGCAATAATAGAGCTTGCACTTCCTAGGAAATATAACTCATAAAAGTCTTCTAAGCATGGCCTATCAAATTATAATGAGTATAGAATTATTGAAACTATGTTTTATTGACTTTACATGTATTATTTACTAATCAAATAATTGACCTAGTCATGGTTTACAAACACTAGAAAGAAAAAAAATTGCAACATTTATGAACCTACTCCTTTGTATCTTACAAAGCGGGCAAGGCAACAACATATTTTTTCATAATATTAATAGATAATTATAGGATTCGATATTTCAAGTTGTACTAGTTTATATGCTCAAAGTATATTCTTAAAACCCATTTATATAATAAGAACGTGCGATGTGAACCTAGGATAAAGGATGATCGCAACCAAAATTATCCTTAACCACCTCTCCAATATTCCAGTGGTTTTTGGATAATGGATTTAGTAGGCATATGACAAGTGATCTTTCATGATTTATAAAAATTGAAGAATACAAAGGAGGATCTGTTATTTTTGGAGATGGAAGTAGTTGTCTTATCAGCAAGAAAGGAACTATAACTATCAGGTATACCTGAAATTCATGATGTTGATCATGTCAAAGGAATGAAAGTCAATCTTCTTTCAGTAAGTCAAATTTGTGATAAAGGTCGCAAGGTTATAATTAATATGACAAACTGTGTTATTGAAGATGAGTCTGTAAAGATAATTTTTTGGATAAGATTCATTGAAAAGCAGTTACATTGTCACGTGCCATACTAACTTTGCAGATTATGTTACAACCTAAATGCCATTATAACTCTGCAGATTATGTGAAGGTTGCTAACCCAAACAAAAGTGGATTTTGGTGACAGCTGCACCCTCATTATCGATATTTTCAATAGTTGTTTCATCTAAAACTATTGTTATTATCTGTTTGTTTATCCTGATTTGCAGGCCATATTTATGGTTTCTATGCCATATAAAATCTAAAATTTGCTGCGGACCAGAAAAATAAAATCAATCTAATATTTACTCAGTTTTCTTTGCTTGTCATAATGAAAAACTTACTTGTGGTTATAAATTATGGAAGTCAAATTTTTTTGGAGATCAAGTTCTTAATCCTTCCTGGTAATTACTATATCCACCACAATCTCCTTCTAGATATATAAACAAAGAAATGAAACAAATTATTAAAGGTTCAAAATAAACAAAAAAACATTAGTAAGAACCTGCAAATGGAAGTCATAAGAGATAAACAATTGGCATAGCTAATCGTTCTTTTCTAACATTACGCAAGTCATTGTTAGTTTTTCAGTTCAAAGGTGTAAAGATACTCTAAATACATAGGGAAGATCGAAAACGACTAATGACCAAGGTGACGTGGTGCAGTTTTTACAGTGGTAAGAAAAGTATTCGATTCTCGAACTTGTGAAGATATGGTTTTAAGACTAATAAAAGAAAATACTTAGGAAAACTAATTTTGTGGACCAAAGAGAGATAGGTCTAGGATTTCGGATTCCACTACTTCTAACCGTTGTATATTCAATAATTAATTTATTTAATTAACTTTCAAAACTACCCGGGGTAATTTTGAACCCAATCTCATGCGTTGGGAAATTTATCAATGATGAAATAAAAATTCGACTCAAGTGGATATTGTAAGACCTAAATTCTTTCGCTTATAAAATATCAGTAGCTTGAAAACTACCCAAAACAATTATTACGAATCATACGAGTAAGCGAAATTTTTTAGATAATTAAAAACTTAATCAGAGTAATAATAATTAAAGAAAATTAAATACAAAAAATTATAGTGATTCGCAATGGAAGTTGCTGCTGATTCTGAATAAGACATGATTGAACCGTCGAGTTTTTTCTGACAAAAATGTAAATCTGTCATAGGGGAATTAGTCTTTTTCTTCTCTTGCTTCTGCTAGCTTGATTATTTTTCCTATTTAGTTGGTTTTTCTTTTTAAGCTTTGGTTTTGACTAATCTTCATTTGTTTATTTATTATTGTTTTGTAAATGGACGAGACTGATTCCATAACCATTGATTATTACCGTTATTTGAATTTTGAGCCTTAATCCTTTGTCGCTTTCCTTTTTACTATTTACATGAAAATGACGATCACTCCTACCTCTACTGGAACACGAGCTATTTCCAAATTATGTCCATGTCATATTATGTTGCAGACTTGCATTTCGAAGTACGTGTACCCATGTCTGTTATTCAACTTTATTTATGTCATAATAGTTTGGTTCGTTCATCTTTGTCCATTATAGTTACTTGATATGGTAGAGCTAGTGAGATTCTTAATTAAACTAGATGCGGACATTTTAGTCTGTAACTTGAATATTAGTTTTATAAAAAAGTTAAAGTACGGACATCCAACTCAAAATCAATTGGCAATGAGTAGAGAGGTTTAATGGATTATAAACCGCAGGATCTTAAATTATCCAATAATGTGGGACTAATAATCTCAACACGTCTCTCACGTGTAGTCTCGTTGGGTCTAACACGTGGACAATTAAATCGGGTGACGCGGAGTAAAGGTGTGGTTAAAGACTCGTCGAATAAATAGCCTACTCTGATACCAAGTTAGAATACGAACATCCAACTCAAAACCAATTGCCAATGAGTGGAGATGCCCAAAAAATTATAAATTGCAGGATCTTAGATTGACCAATAATGTGGAAATAATAATCTCAACACAAAAGACAAAAACTTGGGTGTAATACCCAGAAAAAAGTGTTGTCGGATGTACCGATTTTGTGTTGAAAAAGGTAGTTGAGGGAGGAGCAAAAGAACACTGTTGATTCTCCTCTGTTTACTTTTCACCCAACAAAATTTTTCACTACTACTTATCTCGAACTCCATCTTAAACACAATTTTGTTACTCCAATCCTTAATTTTTGAGTTGGAAATTATCAATAGATTAAGAAAAATGACATCGCAGATCGACACTATCAATTCAAGAGGATCTGCTTTCATGAGAGCCAACAGCAATATTTTTCGGTTATGCTACTAGAAAGTGAAAAACAAATGTATAATTAACCTCATACGATCAATGGATATCTTATCAAGGGTTTCAGGGAGTTGACGGTCACATTCAGACAGCCACGGAAGCAGGATCCAAAGCCTAGGTGGGCTAATATGACACTACGGGCTAAACATATGATTTCTAGGGGCTATTTATTTTTTTTCCAAAAAATATACATGAAAATATGATTTTTGATTTTTTAGAGATTTGGGGGTGGCTGGAGCACCACTAAGCCACCCCCAGTACCGTCTCTGTATTTCAGACCGCAACACCGTCAACTACTTCAAGTGACTGGGTCCCATGCACCAAATTAGAAGTTTCCTCGTAAAAGACAAAACCGAAAGAGAAACTCCCCATTCAGTAAAAAAGGTCACTGGAGGAAAGCCCCACACTGGACTGGATCCCGTGTGTCCAGCAAGAAAGGGCAGGTCCCTTGTGACCCGACAGATTTGATGGAGTAGGCTAAAGAGTGGGACCCACCCTCTCTCTAACAGTCCCTCTTCACGGCATGGCCCATGGGAAGTTAATAATTTCCGCTCTGGAAGTGATTGCCAGACGCGACAAAGAGAATTTGCAACATTCATGGTCCAACATCACCTGGAACATCCAGTTTCTCCATTATATTCAAATGGCATGACCATGTATCCTTTTAGAATATCATATTTTCCCGAACTCACCCAATTCTACTTTCTACACATCATAATCAACAATCACAGGAATAATTGCTTTGCTTTTTACTCAGCAGAATGTTGCATAAAGAAATACAGCTGATACGTAACAAACAATGGCTAGGCAAAAATTATGGAGGCCTAGAAAAAGAAAGGTTATTTGCAGCCAAGAAAATACAGAGGAAGCAAGTGAAACAACATGACGCAGTACAGAACCAAACAACATTCCCAGAACTAAAATAAAACCGAATCCACAAACTTGCTGAAACCAGAATGACGACCATTATCTATTTACAAACATTCTTATCCTCGTTTAACGGGGACCCCAAGAAACAATCAGGGGCCTCACCCATTTTATTTGCGTCCCAAATTATTCAGGGGTGTATTAAAATTTTATGAAAATCCTATTTTACCTTCACTAAAAATAAAATTTAAAAACATATTAACCTTTAATCCTAAGTCCCGATTTATTTTTAGTTTTAAACAAAAAAATCACTTTCTCCCCTCTCATCCTCTCGACTCTTCTCTTCTCCTCCATAAATGACTCCAAGAAAAAGAAAAAAAAATCTTCACATGAAAAATTTCAGTTACAGTAAAAGGGTCATCAATTCGACAAGTTTAAAGCCTAACGATTTTTCATATGCATGTAGAGACCATAAAAAATCGTTAGGGTATATGATGATCAAGACAACGGCCATAATTATGGTTTTCATATTTTTTACCCTAGATTAGAGTCGTTAACATAATATAGAAACCTATAACGATCCTCTATGAACGACCCTTTTTTAAATGTCAACGACCCCATGTAAAAAACAAACAACCTTTCTGTCCCAAAATTTTTCAGAGTCGTCTTGGTATAAACACACAAAAATAACGACTCATTCTGATCCAAGCTAAGAGTCGTCAGGGTATATCATATTACCCTGACGATTTTATAGAGTCGTCATTTTTGGTGTCAATACATTGAAGACTTTATAGAGTCGTTGGGGTATATATCCCTCGACATTGACGACTCTTTCTCTGTGTTATGACATATATCCAATCCATGGAAAAATTTAAGATGATCTTACCATCAAAATAATCATCTTTGTTGCTTGAACCTTCCCCAACCTCATTTACCCTACTTGAATTACTCATTTTTAAAAACCCTAATTTTCTCTAAAATTTCCTCCTCTTCTTCCCAACTCAAAAAAAAAAATTTGATTCTAAAATCTGATATAATCTAACCCATTAATTCACTTAGCTTAATTAAGTTTTAATATTAATCATTCAGGACTAGTTTGGCCATTTAAAAATATTTTGGTTAAGGGGTAACAAAATATCGAACCCTAGCTTAATTGGATTAGATTCCTTTGAACAAACAATCATACAGTAGGAAATTTTAAACTTATTAATTGATTTGCTTTGAGATAGAAGAGTAATGAGAAGAACTCTTATAAAAGTGGAAATGTAGTTTCTTGTTGTTTTTTTTAAAAAAAAGAACAAAACAACGGTTATGTCAAGACCTCCTAGACTAGCTCAGATGCTCCTTAATTTGGATTTGAAGAATAAAATTCATCGTCTTCAGGCTCCTGCTGAATTGTGAAGATAAACAGTAATCTTCAAAGTGTGTTTTCCTTGAGTTAATTTGAATCATTTTCAAACGGTAACTAGGTGTTTTTGAAATTTTGTGGGAATCTGAAATTCCTTGAATAAGTAAGACCCAAGTCAAGTTGACAGTTGTTTGGATAAATATCCAACTTAGTCTGCCGTAATCTTGCTGTAAAGATTAGGAGCCGCAAATTATTTTAATACTTGGAAGGTGTGCTATTAGAGAGTATACCTTATTTGTGGACGCAATTAGCTGAAAGAGTGTCACTAATGAAACCGATGGACAATACTCTGATAAAAGAAGTTTTTTAGCCGAATATAGAAACAAACTTTGCATTCATTCTATCTCTTATTCTCTTCTCTATTTTATAGTGCTAATTAAACATGAATAAATTAGGTATTTAATCATTCAGTTTAGGGTTTAGGACTACTGTATGATTGTTTGTTCATGTATTCTTGAAGGCTAGTGCTAATAATCCACTGGATCCATTAATTCACTTAGCTTAATTAAGTTTTAATATTAATCATTCAGGACTAGTTTGGCCATTTAAAAATATTTTGGTTAAGGGGTAACAAAATATCGAGCCCTAGCTTAGGGTTTAGGATTACTGTATGATTGTTTGTTCATGTATTCTTGGAGGCTAGGGCTCCTCGGTTAGCATTGGACGTTTAGGGTTCGTCAGTAAACTCTTTTATCTTCATTTTCTACCATATTATTTAGAAAGGGTTTTTGGGGTGAATACTCCCACACTTGGTCAATGCAGATAGTAGATTTATTTATACTCAAATTATTCAACAATTGGTTACAGATTTGGTTTGCAATGTAACAAATTCTAAAGACTCATCATGCCGTAAGTAGTGGCTGTAGACTCTAGCGTAATACTTTCTCAGGGTGCTGAGTTTGTTGAGAGTCCTTAGGAGAGTTATCTGTAGTGTCCTTAACATTCCCCCTCAAGTTGTATCTGAGCTGGCGAAGTTGCAACTTGTTACGTATAATCTGAAATCTCGGAGCTGGCAGTCCTTTAGTGAAGATGTCCGCAAGTTGATTTTTGGAGCTGATGAACCTGACATGAAGTTGATTTGCAGCTACACGTTTACGAAAAAAGTGATAGTCGATTTATATATGCTTGGTACGAGCGTGGAACACTGGATTTGGTGTCATGTATGTTGCACCCAAATATCACACCACAGAATGGGCAGTAAAGCTGATATTCCAAGCTCTCGAAGCAGTGATTGAATCCAAATAATCTCTGAAGTGGAAATTGCAACTCCTCTATATTTCGCCTCAGTACTCGACTTCGACACTGTTTTTTGCTTCCTTGCACTCCATGAAATTAAGTTACCACCAAAATAGATGCAGTAGCCGCTTTTCGGACGTCGATCATCTAAACTTCCAGCCAATCCGCATCAGAATAGGATTGTAAAGTAAAATCCCATGATGGACGTAGATGAAGACCATAATGTATAGTACTTTTGAGATACCATATGATCCTCTTAACCATCTCCCAGTGCTCCTCATAAGGATCATACATATATTGGCATACCTTATTGACTGCTACAGAGATGTCAGGTCTTGTCAGATGCAAATATTGAAGCGCACCCACAACACTTCGATACAAGGTGGCATCTTCAAACTTTCTTGTGCCAATTTTCCGAATTTTAGCATTAGCTGCTAAAGGTGTATTGACTGGTATCACTCCATCAAGTTTTGTTTTCTTCACAAGATCTGTAATATACTTTCGTTGAGTGAGAATGAGTTCCGTACCTTGCCTTAGAACTTCTACTCCCAAAAAGAAGGACAAATCACCTAAATCTTTTAATGCAAAGGAAGCACTAAGATCCGTAATCAGCTGAGAAATCTCATCCGTCCTTGAGCCAGTGACAATAATATCATCGACGTACACGAGAACATATAATATTGAGTTGGAAGTCTGACGAATAAAGAGAGAACTATCAGCAATAGACCCCTTAAAATCCAACTGAATTAAATAGGTACTTAGCTTCGAAAACCATGCTCTAGGCGCATGTGTTAAGGCCATAGAGTGATTTGTGCAGTTTGCACACATGGTTTGGATAGTTTTCACCCACATAGCCCGGTGACTACTGCATATAGACATCCTCCTCCAATTGACCATGCAAAAAGGCATTCTCCACATCGAGTTGCTTGATTTTCCATTGATTCATCACAACAATGGACAGCACCACACAGTATAGTACAAGGTTTTACAACTGGTGAAAATGTTTCACCATAGTCAAGACCTTGCTGTTGATTGTATCCCTTCGCTACCAAACGCGATTTACAGCGGTCTATAGTGCCATCATGGTTTTGCTTAACCCTGTAAACCCATTTCAATCCTACCATATTCATTTCTTTTTCATATTTGACAAGATAATATGTACCATTACGAATAAGGGCATTGATTTGAACATCCATCGCAGTTCCCCACTCCGGAATTTTTCTTGCAGCTGAAAAGCATGTTGGCTCCATGCAATCCTCATCTGGTAAAGGATGTTTAGATGTTGTCAAACACAGTTTCTGAATTGGCTTGTGAATGCCATCTTTTTCCCTAGTCAGCATGGGATGTGTTGTTACTCCACTTTGCATCTCCTGAATCGCTGCAGCTGCAGAATCTGGTACACTGGAGCCATTGGATGCTGCTGAAGTAATAAGACTAATTTACGGAGAAACTGTTGATGCATTTGTTGGTAACAAAGCAGTCTCAGAAGTGGTAGCTGGCATAGTTTCATTCCAATTGGTCTGTACCGGTGATTGTAATGGATTAGCACCCTGTATTACAGGTAAACGACAACTTCTAAAAGGTTTCTTAATGAAAACACTTGTGCTAGATGGTACAATACCTGGATTTGGCACCAGAAATTGCTGCTTGAGAGATAAAAGTGGGAACGAGCTTTCTTCAAAACGGAGATGCCTGGAGATGTAAAGTCTATTTGTTTCCCTATGCAAACACATATAACCTTTTTGTGCATTACTGTAGCCAATAAAGACGCAAGGTAGAGACCTTGGTTCAAGCTTGTTCCTATTATATTGTCTTAAACAGGGATAAGCTAAGCATCCAAAAACTCTGAGGAACGAGTAATTTGGCAACCTGTTGAACAACAATTCTAATGGAGTTTTTGATTCTGAGATGGATTTCGGAAGCCTGTTTATGAGATAACAAGCAGTAACGAAAGCATCTGACCAGTAAGATCTAGGCATATGTGCGCAAAAAAGGATAGCTAAACCATATTATGTGACATGTCTGATACGACGCTCTGCCAGACCATTTTGAGGAGACGTACGGGGACAAGAAAATCTATGTTGTATTCCTGACTCATTGAGATAAGAAGTGAACTTTTTATATTCTAGTGCATTATCAGATTGAATTTTTTTTATTTTTTGATCCGTGAGATTCCTAATTTGCTTACGGAAAAGAATGAAAGTGTGTAATGCATCTGATTTTTGGACTGGAGGAAAAACCCAGGTATAGTGAGAAAAGACATCCATAAACAGTATATAGTAACGAAAACCAGTTCTTGATAAAGAGGGAGAAACCCATATGTCTGAGACAATCAAGCTCAAAGACTTGTCATAAACAATGCTAATGAGGGAAAAAGACAACTTCTTGCTTTTACTCACATGGCAAGAGTGACAAAACTCAAATTTTTTATTTTTGACTGGAAGGGAAAACTGATGACATATCTTGGAAACTGTACGCAGCATTGGATGTCCTAATCCCTGGTGCCAAATTGGAAGAGAAGAGGAGACCAGTGCTTGTGGTTTTATTGGACGCTCTAGCATATTAACTCCATCAAAAACATAAAGCCCATTCTTATTGAGCCCTCTCAGCAGCGTTATCTCCGTGCGCTTGTCCTTTACAACAAAAAAACAAGTGTGAAATTCAAAATAGACATCATTGTCTTTACAAAACTGTGAGACTGACGATTAGTTTTGATTTTAGGGACATGATAAATATTGTTCAGTTGATAAGACCTTGAATTAATAGTGAAAGATGCATTACCAACATTTGAAATTT